>NW_027045327.1:0-187000 GCF_963576615.1 Watersipora subatra
AATTCGCTATAGACTTAGAATTCGCTATAGACTTAGAATTCGCTATAGACTTAGAATTCGCTATAGACTTAGAATTCGCTATAGACTTAGAATTCGCTATAGACTTAGACTTAGAATTCGCTATAGACTTAGAATTCGACTATAGACTTAGAATTCGCTATAGACTTAGAATTCGCTATAGACTTAGAATTCGCTATAGACTTAGAATTCGCTATAGACTTAGAATTCGCTATAGACTTAGAATTCGCTATAGACTTAGAATTCGCTATAGACTTAGAATTCGCTATAGACTTAGAATTCGCTATAGACTTAGAATTCGCTATAGACTTAGAATTCGCTATAGACATAGAATTCGCTATAGACTTAGAATTCGCTAAGAATTCGCTATAGACTTAGGCCTCTTTATTGTAATAACAAAAAACCTTGAGCAATACCAAAAAATATGTAGGCCAACATAGACTGTCAGAGCAAAAGTCCTCGATTGGTGACCTATAATCAGCCCACTGGCCTAATGATAAGCGTAAATTCCCAACTCAACCATAACCTTACACACCAAAACAATTCAAACCCTAAATATAATTCTGAAATCGTAAATGGTTGCCATTAACAACATGTAAGGAGCATGGTTTAAATACCTACCAATAACATGAAGAATAAATGTGAAAACTAAGAAAACCAAGTTTACAAATGAGCAATAACAAGTGACAACGGCAAATCGACGAGGAATGTCGGTCGAACAAGCGATGAACGGTAGACAAACGAACAAACGATCGGCGACGGAACAAGACGAACTAGCATGAAATAAAAATAACAGGAATATAATATTCGAAAAACGCTGACACCAACAAAGCAAGAGACAATTTACTTCATTACTAAATTATTGCAAGCAACAAATTTTTGAAACTTTTCAAGCACAGAAAACTTCATAACATTTATACAACATACCTTCTTTTTCAAAAACAGCCTCGAGAATAAACAGGAGGGAGCTGTTTCACCTTCAGATATAAAACTGCTTCACCACTTGCATGGAACTCTTACAAGCCTCCAACTACTTCTGTCATACCATATCAGTGGTCCTCTCATAAGAGTTGAGTTGCCAAAAGATTAAGCAAAGTGAATACAAAAGCTTTTGAACTAATTGGACGAGCTATGAGAGCTACGAGCAACTCATGAGACAATGTGCCAAATACCGACTTGTAAAAAGAATCATACATTATTGCTGCAATATGACATGCCACTTTTCAAGTTTATGCAGACAATATAGTTTTACAAGATAGTCAATCCAAATTGACGACTTTTTAAAATCTGACAAACAAGACATAGTGTTGCTTAAACAGCCAAGTTGAAAAATGGTTTTTGTCGCAGTCAAACTTCTCAACTGAAAAATACTTTAGTTTTCAAATAATATTACCGGACTACCTCAATGTATGGATAAAATAAACAAGATACATTTTAGCATACAAATCTGCAAAAAAAGTTTTGAAATAAACAAATTGAGAAAAAAGCATTGAAAAACTATCTGTGGTAGATTGACACACCATTTGCAACGTAACAAAGAAAAAGGGTCAGCCACGCCATCTTTACAGCAATGATTTGGTGTTTTAGTAAAACAACAGCAAAATGGTTAACTTAGTAAAACTATCCAAACTTTTGAACATAAACATTTAACAAGCATCTTTAATTTTAAGCAACACTAATTTTATGCAAGTCGTAATAAAACGGAGTGGCAAGTTGCCAGCCACATTTTTCATCAGCTCTGTCATGCAATATGACAAAATTATTGTACTCAAAGAGAAGTTTTAGCATACGCAACAAGCAAAAGGCTTTAGCATTAATTTTTTAGTGAAAGTGAGAATCATTGCTCTAAAAATATTGTTTAACATTCCAAAATATATATAGCGTTGCTTACCTAGCTGACTTCTTCAACCACTTGGTAGGAAAGGCTTACTTGAGACTGCACTATTATCTCCACTATGTTTTCATTGCTGTCAATTTTCAGCCGTGGTAATTCCATTCTCACAAGCAAATCTAGTCTGAGAATAATACGTGTAGGTCTACTTTTTTGCCATCATCAAAATTGCAAGCCTACATATAAATGATGTCAATCAGTCAATCGGTTTAACAGCAGGTTATTGGTTAACGGGTTGGTTCTGTTTGCTCTTAGGCGTGCTGCTGATGATGGATTTACGAAGTGGTTCATCTTGTCATCTTGTCTAGCAAAAGCACCATCTTTTTAATGTCGATGAACTTTGGATTGATCTCTCTGTAGAGAATATTGACTTGAGACTTTATCTTGCGCCCTGTTTCGAGTTGGCCGATGTGTTGCTTGTAATAGAACACGCCGCTTTCTTTCTGTACGATTAGACTTATGCTGCACTTGTCTGTCGCATTCTTTGGCTGTTGCCGATGGGGTAAAAGGTTCTGTGCTACTAGCCTTCTCATGAAAATACTTTCCATCTTTATATCTGTCTAGAGTTCTTTTGACTTCAAGTAACTTTTCCTCTTCTGCGAAACTTTCCTCAACTAATACAAATCTCAAAAAGATTGGTCATGAGTCAAAACAAGGATTATTAAAATCTATAAAATTACTAAGCTAGAAATAGGCTAAATACATTTTCCGACATTTGCCAATAGAAATGTCTGACTATTCTAAATACAGCTAACATTGAAGAGACATGATTAAATTGTTTTAGCATTTCATTAAAATTTAAACATCTTTATAATGATTTGTCAGAAATTGGTCTGGTTAGAAATCGAGATGAGAAAAAACTTAATTTCAAATCCGAACGCTAAAACCTAATTAGAAAGACCGCAAAATAAAATTAAAATAGAAACACCTGACCACTAAAACTAAATGGCATAAGCTATATGGGGAAACTAAAGTTCAAACAAACACATGCCATAAACAAACTGAAACAACCGACCAATAAAACCAAAGGAGCAAGAAGTCAAACAGGAACTACACCGACACCAAACAACCAAAGTGGAAGCCAAAACTTAAAACCGACAACTCAACCAAGACACTAAAACCAATGATAAAAGCAAACATCAACAAGACACCGAAACTGAATGTTCATAGCCTCCAACCGCAAAGGGAAATTAAAACAGCATTTCTAATTATCCAACTTTGATTTCTGCTTGCGGTCTTTCTAATTAGGTAACAGTATGTCATATATAACATTTACTTTTACTCTTTTCTCATATTTCCACCAGAACACCAAAACTACTAATTGTGCCATTAGAACCAATAGTGATGATTAGAAATCCCTGCCAAGCGTATAACTTGAATTAAAAAATTATTACATATAACGGCGAAGCGAAAAGCAACAAAATAAAGCTTACCGACTTTAGAAACCTTAGTCATGAATTCCGTCGTTAAAGATTACAAAGTGTAAACTGTATTGTCGACATTATCCTGTGTTGATGTCGAACACTAGTTTAGCGGTTCACTTAAAAAACTTATGCCGGCGTTATAAGTTTGGCATTTGAGTTCACACGGTAAAATAATTGTATATTATCGACACTTCAACGCTACAGGGTTGTGATGAACTCTCCCTTAAAGCACTTTCCTTCTCCAAGTCCAACGATGATATGAATCTCAATTAGCTCAGCGCAGTCTTTTATATGATTCCAGCCTCAGGGAGAACAATAGAGTTCTATTGAGAGGGGATTAGAGTTCAAGTGCGAGTTTGAGTCGAAACTTGAGTCAATGGATTAGGGTAATTAGTGACTAGGTGAGATTTTTTCGCAGACGCCTGGGGCCAAAGGGATTATGGTGACTGACTGAAACAGGTGATGTTTTTTTAAAAACCGTTATACAAAGTTTAAAAAAACCTATATTTTTGTTACTCTGCAATGGCTCATCTGAACTTCTCTAAAAATTGCCAGAGCCAAAGACCTTATGGCAACCTAACACTTATCACAGAGAAGATTTCAAAATAGCATAAATCCAGTTGTATAAATTATTATTATTATTATATATTATATATATACTATATTATTACATTAATAATAGCTTTAATAGATAATAAAAATTAACACATAATTAACTTGAAAAATTGCTGTAATTTAAACAGCTTTTTCACCTTTTGGCCTAAACTGTATAGTAAATAATCTATTGAATGATGAACCTGGTAAAACTGTAGTCATTTATCAGCCCTGTTTACACCATCCAAAATCAGAACTCAACAATAATTGTATGAATGTGTTTGATACCTATGCATTGCAATATCTTTTCTAAAGCATTTGGAAATATATCATGCAAACTGATGGACACAGCATTTGTAATTACCAAAAAGGTTTTTTTATGTGGTATGTATGTTTATGTTTTATGTTATATTATGAATAATACTAAAAATACTTATTAATACGTTTAATTAATGATTTTTTTCACATTATATATTTTAAGCTAAATTAACACGCTCTACTGTTGTTTTAATTAGTTTGCGCATTTTTAGGGCTAACTTACACGGTATAAACTCTGCTGAAAATCAAGCCTCAATAAAATCTAGGTGAGTAATTTCTCTGTTAAGACAGTCAAAACTCAAAGACAAAGAAGGATTGTTGAATTGAAATTAAAAGATATTTTTTATAAGTAGGTCAAACTCTTTTGATTAATATATAAAATTATGCTGAGAAAATAAATTTATAAACATACTTTTTCATAAACTAAGAAATTGGTCATCGAAGACTGCAGGAAATTTGAAAATTACATCGAGTTATGGTAAACGAACTATGAAAGTAATTGTAGTAATTTTAAAAACTTTCGAAAAAGTCAAAATGTCTGTTATATTTTCGCGATATTGCTATTAAATAAGCATACATGTTTTGAAAAATTTTTTTTTTTAGTCATGAATACAAGTCTGTTGCTGTAAACCTTTTAGGGCTCGCAAAAATGAGAATAAAACAGCTTGCTCTTATTATATATGATACAATTAAAATTGAGCTCAGCGTAGAGTTGAAAAAACGTTGCATTAGGAAGATACCAAAACAATGATCAATTTAGGCCATAATGTGCCATCTAATGTAACTAAGTTGCCAGTAGTATTTAAATCATGGTGCACCTGAAAACAATACACCGCATTAACCAAAAATGCCACGGGCCAATACGCAAAAGGCTGTGTGTTCAATACCAATGCATGGCAATATCTTTTTCAAAGCTTTTGGAATCAGTTCAGACAGACTGATTGAAACAGCAGTTGTTATTACAAAAACATTACGCCTGGAAAGAATACGCCGTATTAACCAAAAATGCCATGGGCCAATACGCAAAAGGCTGTGTGTTCAATACCAATGCATGGCAATATCTTTTTCAAAGTTCTGGGAATCAGTCCAGACAGACTGATTGACACAGCAGTTGTTAGTACTAAAAGGTTTTTTTCTGTGGAAAACAAACCGTTAGCATTTTAATTTGGCCGGGCACATCTCACAAAATCATCTTGATAGTAGTTTTTGAACTTTTTCCGGTAATTGCTATTCAACACGTTTATGTGTGTGCTTCGAAAATGTGTATAGCTGATACAAACAATGAATAGATTTGGTTCTATTAGCGCTATTCAAAGCCTCCACTTTTAATGAGAGCTTAAGTTCGACATGTTTGAGGCAGATTTCTTACATCAAAAGGAGAACGTTTTGCAGACGACTTGTGCCATTTAGTATTAGAACAATTCACTGTCACCTGTCGTCTGCTTAAACTATTGTTTCAAAATACATGTAGGGATTAAAACAAGCCTCTCCGGCACTCTCCGAGTTCCAGTCATGTTATGAAATCGATTAAAGAATTGAAATAGTACAATTTTGTCCAATGGTCAAATTTTGTTATTCGATAATCTTATTATAGATTTTTTTCCAGCATAGAATTTAACGTTTTTCTATAAACTCATGGTATTTGAAAATGTATACTACACTAGCTTGCAGAGAACTCTTTACAATAAAGCGTCTAACGCATTGCAATGTCAGACAGCAACCTCATTTCACAGTGCGATGAATATGAAGCGCTTTAAGTTTTACAACTGCAAAAAATGTTTGGCCACGTAACTTTTAACAATAAAATAAGGTTCAAAATGGCATAATTCTAAATTTATTATTAATACCTTTTATAAATAATTATTTACACATTATATATTTTCAGCTATATTAACACGCTCTACTGTTGTTTTTACTAGTTTGCACATTTAAGGGCAAACTTACACGGTATAAACTCTGCTGAAATTCAAGCCTCAATAAAATCTAAGTGAGTAATTTCTCTGTTAAGACAGTCAAAAGTCAAAGACAAAGAAGGATTGTTGAATTGAAGTTAAAAGATATTTTTTAGAAGTAGGTCAAACTCTTTAGATTAATATATAAAAGTATGGTGAGAAAATAAATTTATAAACATAGTTTTCCATAAACTAAGAAGTTGGTCATCGAAGACTGCAGGAAATTTGAAAATTACATCGAGTTATGGTAAACGAACTATGAAAGTAATTGTAGTAATTTTAAAAACTTTCGAAAAAGTCAAAATGTCTGTTATATTTTCGCGATATAGCTATTAAATAAGCATACATGTTTTGAAAAATTTTTTTTTTTAGTCATGAATACAAGTCTGTTGCTGTAAACCTTTTAGGGCTCGCAAAAATGAGAATAAAACAGTTTTCTCTTATTATATATGATACAATTAAAATGGAGCTTAGAGTAGATTTGAAAAAACGTTGCATTAGGAAGATACCAAAACAATGATCATGTTAGGCCATAATGTGCCATCTAATGTAACTATGTTGCCAGTAGTATTTAAATCATGGTGCACCTGGAAACAATACACCGCATTAACCAAAAATGCCACGGGCCAATACGCAAAAGGCTGTGTGTTCAATACCAATGCATGGCAATATCTTTTTCAAAGCTTTTGGAATCAGTTCAGACAGACTGATTGAAACAGCAGTTGTTATTACAAAAACATTACGCCTGGAAAGAATACGCCGTATTAACCAAAAATGCCATGGGCCAATACGCAAAAGGCTGTGTGTTCAATACCAATGCATGGCAATATCTTTTTCAAAGCTCTGGGAATCAGTCCAGACAGACTGATTGACACAGCAGTTGTTAGTACAAAAAGGTTTTTTTCTGTGGAAAACAAATCGTTAGCATTTTAATTTGGCCGGGCACATTTCACAAAATCATCTTGATAGTTGTTTTTGAACTTTTTCCGGTAATTGCTATTCAACACGTTTATGTGTGTGCTTCGAAAATGTGTATAGCAGATATAAACAATGAATAGATTTGGTTCTACTAGCGCTATTCAAAGCCTCCACTTTTAATGAGAGCTTAAGTTCGACATGTTTGAGGCAGATTTCTTACATCAAAAGGAGAACGTTTTGCAGACGACTTGTGCCATTAAGTATTAGAACAATTCACTGTCACCTGTCGTCTGCTTAAACTATTGTTTCAAAATACATGTAGGGATTAAAACAAGCCTCTCCGGCACTCTCCGAGTTCCAGTCATGTTATGAAATCGATTAAAGAATTGAAATAGTACAATTTTGTCCAATGGTCAAATTTTGTTATTCGATAATCTTATTATAGATTTTTTTCCATCATAGAAATTAACGTTTTTCTATAAACTCATGGTATTTGAAAATGTATACTACACTAGCTTGCAGAGAACTCTTTACAATAAAGCGTCTAACGCATTGCGATGTCAGACAGCAACCTCATTTCACAGTGCGATGAATATGAAGCGCTTTAAGTTTTACAACTGCAAAAAATGTTTGGCCACGTAACTTTTAAAAATAAAATAAGGTTCAAAATGGCATAATTCTAATTTTATTATTAATACCTTTTATAAATAATTATTTACACATTATATATTTTCAGCTATATTAACACGCTCTACTGTTGTTTTTACTAGTTTGCACATTTAAGGGCAAACTTACACGGTATAAACTCTGCTGAAATTCAAGCCTCAATAAAATCTAAGTGAGTAATTTCTCTGTTAAGACAGTCAAAAGTCAAAGACAAAGAAGGATTGTTGAATTGAAGTTAAAAGATATTTTTAGAAGTAGGTCAAACTCTTTAGATTAATATATAAAAGTATGGTGAGAAAATAAATTTATAAACATAGTTTTCCATAAACTAAGAAGTTGGTCATCGAAGACTGCAGGAAATTTGAAAATTACATCGAGTTATGGTAAACGAACTATGAAAGTAATTGTAGTAATTTTAAAAACTTTCGAAAAAGTCAAAATGTCTGTTATATTTTTGCGATATTGCTATTAAATAAGCATACATGTTTTGAAAAGTTTTTTTTTATAGTCATGAATACAAGTCTGTTGCTGTAAACCTTTTAGGGCTCGCAAAAATGAGAATAAAACAGTTTTCTCTTATTATATATGATACAATTAAAATGGAGCTTAGAGTAGATTTGAAAAAACGTTGCATTAGGAAGATACCAAAACAATGATCATGTTAGGTCATAATGTGCCATCTAATGTAACTATGTTGCCAGTAGTATTTAAATCATGGTGCACCTGGAAACAATACACCGCATTAACCAAAAATGCCACGGGCCAATACGCAAAAGGCTGTGTGTTCAATACCAATGCATGGCAATATCTTTTTCAAAGCTTTTGGAATCAGTTCAGACAGACTGATTGAAACAGCAGTTGTTATTACAAAAACATTACGCCTGGAAAGAATACGCCGTATTAACCAAAAATGCCATGGCCCAATACGCAAAAGGCTGTGTGTTCAATACCAATGCATGGCAATATCTTTTTCAAAGCTCTGATAATCAGTCCAGACAGACTGAATGACACAGCAGTTGTTAGTACAAAAAGGTTTTTTTCTGTGGAAAACAAACCGTTAGCATTTTAATTTGGCCGGGCACATCTCACAAAATCATCTTGATAGTTGTTTTTGAACTTTTTCCGGTAATTGCTATTCAACACGTTTATGTGTGTGCTTCGAAAATGTGTATAGCGGATATAAACAATGAATAGATTTGGTTCTATTAGCGCTATTCAAAGCCTCCACTTTTAATGAGAGCTTAAGTTCGACATGTTTGAGGCAGATTTCTTACATCAAAAGGAGAGTGTTTTGCAGACGACTTGTGCCATTAAGTATTAGAACAATTCACTGTCACCTGTCGTCTGCTTAAACTATTGTTTCAAAATACATGTAGGGATTAAAACAAGCCTCTCCGGCACTCTCCGAGTTCCAGTCATGTTATGAAATCGATTAAAGAATTGAAATAGTACAATTTTGTCGTATGGTCAAATTTTGTTATTCGATAATCTTATTATAGATTTTTTTCCATCATAGAATTTAACGTTTTTCTATAAACTCATGGTATTTGATAATTTATACTACACTAGCTTGCAGAGAACTCTTTACAATAAAGCGTCTAACGCACTGCGATGTCAGACAGCAACCTCATTTCACAGTGCGATGAATATGAAGCGCTTTAAGTTTTACAACTGCAAAACATGTTTGGCCACGTAACTTTTAAAAATAAAATAAGGTTCAAAATGGCATAATTCTAATTTTATTATTAATACCTTTTATAAATAATTATTTACACATTATATATTTTCAGCTATATTAACACGCTCTACTGTTGTTTTTACTAGTTTGCACATTTAAGGGTAAACTTACACGGTATAAACTCTGCTGAAATTCAAGCCTCAATAAAATCTAAGTAAGTAATTTCTCTGTTAAGACAGTCAAAAGTCAAAGACAAAGAAGGATTGTTGAATTGAAGTTAAAAGATATTTTTAGAAGTAGGTCAAACTCTTTAGATTAATATATAAAAGTATGGTGAGAAAATGAATTTATAAACATAGTTTTCCATAAACTAAGAAGTTGGTCATCGAAGACTGCAGGAAATTTGAAAATTACATCGAGTTATGGTAAACGAACTATGAAAGTAATTGTAGTAATTTTAAAAACTTTCGAAAAAGTCAAAATGTCTGTTATATTTTTGCGATATTGCTATTAAATAAGCATACATGTTTTGAAAAGTTTTTTTTTTTAGTCATGAATACAAGTCTGTTGCTGTAAACCTTTTAGGGCTCGCAAAAATGAGAATAAAACAGCTTGCTCTTATTATATATGATACAATTAAAATTGAGCTCAGCGTAGAGTTGAAAAAACGTTGCATTAGAAAGATACCAAAACAATGATCAAGTTAGGCCATAATGTGCCATCTAATGTAACTAAGTTGCCAGTAGTATTTAAATCATGGTGCACCTGGAAACAATACACCGCATTAACCAAAAATGCCACGGGCCAATACGCAAAAGGCTGTGTGTTCAATACCAATGCATGGCAATATCTTTTTCAAAGCTTTTGGAATCAGTTCAGACAGACTGATTGAAACAGCAGTTGTTATTACAAAAACATTACGCCTGGAAAGAATACGCCGTATTAACCAAAAATGCCATGGGCCAATACGCAATACGGCAATCTAAAACCTGTCACAGAACAAGGTTCAAATAGCATAAATCAAGTTATATAAATTGATTACTAATAGCTATAACATTTAATAAAAATTTACCCAAGAAACATTGGACAAGTTGCTGAAATTTAAATAGTTTAGTCACTTTTCGGTCTAAACTATATGGTATATACTCTGTTGACTGAGGAGCCTTGTAAAAATGTAGACACTTATTAGCCCTGTTCACACGATCGGAAGTCAGAATACCAAAATGTTTGTTTGAATGTAATTAAAAGATAATTCTTGAAAAGTCAGTCATAAAATGTAGATCAATATTTAGAGATATAATAGGAAAGTGCAACTATGAACAGAGTTTTCAAAGAGTTTGCTCCTAGCAAACAACAAGACGTCTCAGATTCACAAATCGCTACAGTAACCAAGTTTTTAAAACATTTGTGGTAACTTTAAAAGCTTTCAAACCTTTTGCATAAACGCAACTTCATTGTGAGGAGCTCTTAAAGTGGCACAAGAAGTTTGAAGCGAACAGTTTTCTGTTATTTTCTGTGATACCGTATTTTATAGTGGAACCAAGAGTCTCATCAAGGTGTGCTTGGAATAAAGACATTGTATTAATGAAAAAGGCAAACATTAAAAATGCAGAAAGCCATGTGTTCGATACCCATGCACCGCAACATCTTTTTCCAACGCTTCTGGATTTAGTTCCTACATGCTGATGCACATAGCGCTGATAATTACCAAAATAGTTGTTTGCTGTGAAAAACAAATTGACAGATAACTTGAACAGCTTTCAAAAAGTTGCCTAAATGCTACTTTGTTGTGATGAGCGCTTAAAGGCGCACAAAAGAATTGAAGCAAACAGCTTTCGGTTATTATCTATAATACAGTATTTATATAGTAAAGCCAAGAGCCGCGTTATGATGTGCTTGGAATAAAAACATTGTATTAATGAAAAAGGCAAACATTGAAAATGCGAAAAGCTGGGTGTTCGATACCCATGCACCGCAATATCTTATTCCAATGCGTCTGAATTTAGTTCCTAAATGCTGATGCACATAGCGCTGATATTTGCCAAAATAGTTGTTTGCCATGAAAAACAATTTTTTAGCAATTTAATTTTGACAAAACAAACTTCATACGGTCAATTGAATGATTATTTTTAAAATAGATGTACAGTTAATGGCTTTTCAAAGCTTGTCAATATGTTTAGCGGATATAATCGATGAACAAATAGGGTTCTACGAATCTGCGAAAAAAACCTTTTTGTACTTTGTACTCTTAACAAAAAAGGTCAACAGTAAATACGGGAAAAGCTGTGTGTGCGATATCCATGCACGGCAATATTTTTTTTCAACTCTTTTGGATTCAGTTTCTACTGTACATGCTGATGCACATACATGTAGCGCTTGCAACTGCCAAAATAGTTCTTTGCTGTAAAAAATAAATGGTGAGCAATTTAACTTTGGCCAGACCAACCTCACACAGTCATCTGGATGATTAGTTTCAAAATAGATGTGCAGTTAAGGGCTTTTCAATGCTTGACAATGTGTGTAGCAGATATAAACGATGAATATATTGGGTTCTATTTAGTGCGGTTTAAACTCGCAACTTTCAATGAAAGTCTAGGCTTGAAGAATTTGAGACACATTACTCACATCAAAAGGAGAAAGTTTTGCAGACGACAGGTTCCGCTAAAGATTAGCGGTAGTGTTGACGCATTAATGAGTAAGTGAGATTGTGTAACACAGGCCTAACGCCAAAAATAATTAAACTGACTCGCTGGCGCCTGCGCTGCTCATTTAAAAACTGCTATGAAAAAGTATGAAACACCAACCTTGTTGTTATTCTGCAATTGATCATCTGACCTACTTTAAAAATTGTCAATGCCAAAGAAACTTATGGCAATCTAAAACCTGTCACAGAACAAGGTTCAAATAGCATAAATCATATTATATAAATTCCTCACTAAGAGCTATAACATTTAATAAAAATTTACACAGGCAACATTGGACAAGTTGCTGAAATTTAAATAGTTTAGTCACTTTTCGGCCTAAACTATATGGTATATACTCTATTGACTGAGAAGCCTTGTAAAAATGTAGACACTTACTAGCCCTGTTCGCACGATCGAAAGTCAGAGTACAAAAAGGTTTGTTTGAATGTAATTAAAAGATAATTCTTGAAAGGTCAGTCAGAAAATGTAGATCAATATTTAGAGATATAATAGGAAAGTGCAACTATGAACAGAGTTTTCGAAAAGAGTTTGCTCATAGCAAGCAACAAGACATCTTAGATTCACAAATCGCTACAGTAACCAAGTTTTTAAAACATTTGTGGTAACTTTAAAGGCTTTCAAAAAATTTGCATAATTGCTACTTCATTGTGATGAGCTCTTAAAGTCGCACAAAAAGTTTGAAGCGAACAGTTTTTTGTTATTTTCTGTGATACCATATTTTTATAGTGGAACCTAGAGTCGCATCATGTTTTGTTTAGAATAAAGTCATTGTTTTAATAAAAAAGGCTAAAATCATAAATGCAAAAAGCTGTGTGTTCGAAACCCATGCACCGCAACATCTTTTTCCAAGCTTCTGGATTTAGTTCCTACATGCTGATGCACATAGCACTGATAATTGCCAACATAGTTGTTTGCCGTGAAAACCAAATTGCCAGATAACTTCAAAAGCTTTCAAAAAGTAGGCTAAATGCTAATTTGTTGTGGTGAGCGCTCGAAGGCGCACAAAAAAATTGAAGCAAACAGCGTTGATAATTGCCACAATATCAGCGCCAAAATATTTTCACGGCTGTTTGCCGTGAAAATAAATTGTTAGCAATTTAATTTTGACAAAACAAACTTCACACGGTCAATTGAATGATTATTTTTAAAATAGATGTACAGTTAATGGCTTTTCTAAGCTTGACCATATGTTTAGCGGATATAATCGATGAACAAATTGGGTTCTACAGATCTGTGAAAAATACCTTTTTGTACTCTGTACTCTTAACAAAAAAGGCAAACAGTAAATATGGAAAAAGCTGTGTGTTCGATATCCATGCACGGCAATATTTTTTTTTTTTTGATTTAGTTTCTACATGCTGATGCACATAGCCCTTGTAAGTGCCAAAATAGTTCTTTGCTGTTAAAAGCAAATGGTGAGCAATTTAACTTAGACCGGACAAACTTCACACAGTCATCTGGATGATTATTTTCAAAATAGATGTGCAGTTAAGGGGTTTTTAACGATTGACAATGTGTGTAGCAGATATAAACGATGAATAAATTGGGTTCTATTCAGTGCGGTTTAAACTCACAACTTTCAATGAAAGTTTAGGCTTGAGGAATTCGAGACAGATTACTCAAATCAAAAGGAGAAAGTTTTGCAGACAACTGGTTCCGCTAAAGATTATCAGTAGTGTTGGCACATTAACGAGTAAGTGAGATTGTGTAACACAGGCCTAACGCCAAAAATAATTAAACTGACTCGCTGGCGCCTGCGCTGCTCACTTGAAAACTGCTAGGAAAAAGTATGAAACACCAACCTTGTTTTTATTCTGCAATTGATCATCTGACCTACTTTAAAAATTGCCAATGCCAAAGAAACTTATGACCATCTAAAACCTGTCACAGAACAAGGTTCAAATAGCATAAATCAAGTTATATAAATTGATTACTAGTTACTCTAACCAATAATAAAAGTTAACACCAGAAACATTGAACAAGTTGCTGTAATTTAAATAGTTTAGTCACTTTTCGGTCTAAACTATATGGTATATATTCTGTCGACTGAGGAGCCTTGTAAAAATGTAGACACTTATTAGCCCTGTTCACATGACCAAAAGTCAGATTCCCAAAAAGGTTTGTTTGAATGTAATTAAAAGATAATTCTTGAAAGGTCAGTCAGAAAATGTAGATCAATATTTAGAGATATAATATGAAAGTGCAAATATGAACAGAGTTTTCGAAAAGAGTTTGCTCATTACAAACAACAAGACATCTCAGATTCACAATTCGCTACAGTAACCAAGTCTTTAAAACATTTGTGGTAACTTTAAAAGCTTTTAAAAAAGTTGCATAATTGCTACTTTGTAGTGATGAGCTGACAAAGGCGCGCAGAAAAATCAAAGCGAACAGTTTTCTGTTATTTTCTGTGATACCGTAATTTTATGGTTGAACCAAGAGTCCCATCATGGTGTGCTTGAAATAAAGACATTGCATTATTGAAAAAGGCAAACATTACAAATGCAAAAAGCTATGTGTTCAAAACCCATGCACCGCAATATCTTTTTCCAACGCTTTTGGATTTAGCTCCTACATGCTGATGCACATAGCGCTGATAATTGCCAAAATAGTTGTTTGTCGTGAAAAACATATTGACAGATAACTTAAAAGTTTTCAAAAAGTTGCCTAAATGCTACTTTGTTGTGATGAGCGCTATAAGGCGCACAAAAAAATTGAAGCAAACAGATTTCGGTTATTATCTATATAACAGTGTTTATGCAGTAGAGCCAAGAGTCGCGTCTTGATGTTCTTGGAATAAAGAAATTGTATTACCAAAAAAGGCAAACATTAAATATACAAAAAGCTGTATGTTTACTACCCATGCACCGCATTATCTTTTTCCAACGCTTTTGGATTTAGTTCCTACATGCTGATGCACATAGCGCTGATAATTGCCAAAATAGTTGTTTGCCGTGAAAAACAAATTTTTAGCAATTTAATTTTGACAAAAAAAACTTCATATGGTCAATTGAATGATTATTTTTAAAATAGATTTACAGTTAATGGCTTTTCAAAGCTTGTCAATATGTTTAGCGGATATAATCGATGAACAAATAGGGTTCTACAGATCTGTGAAAAAAACATTTTTGTACTCTGTACTCTTAACAAAAAAAGCCAACAGTAAATATGGGAAAAGCTGCGTGTTCGATATCCATGCACGGCAATATTTCTTTTTCAACTCTTTTGGATTCAGCTTCTACTGTACATGCTGATGCACATACATGTAGCGCTTGCAACTGCCAAAATAGTTCTTTGCTGTAAAAGATAAATGGTGAGCAATTTAACTTTGACCAGACAAACCTCACACAGTCATCTGGATGATTAGTTTCAAAATAGATGTGCAGTTAAGGGCTATTCAATGCTTGACAATGTGTGTAGCAGCTATAAACGATGAATATATTGGGTTCTATTTAGTGCGGTTTAAACTCGCAACTTTCCATGAAAGTCTAGGCTTGAGGAATTTGAGAGGGATTACTCACATCAAAAGGAGAAAGTTTTGCAGAGACAGGTTCCGCTAAAGATTAGCGGTAGTGTTGACGCATTAATGAGTAAGTGAGATTGTGTAACACAGGCCTGATGCCAAAAATAATTAAACTGACTCGCTGGCGCCTGCGCTGCTCACACAAAAACTGCTATGAAAAAGTATGAAACACCAACCTTGTTGTTATTCTGCAATTGATCATCTGACCTACTTTAAAAATTGTCAATGCCAAAGAAACTTATGGCAATCTAAAACCTGTCACAGAACAAGGTTCAAATAGCATAAATCAAGTTATATAAATTGATTACTAGTTACTCTAACCAATAATAAAAGTTAACACCAGAAACATTGAACAAGTTGCTGTAATTTAAATAGTTTAGTCACTTTTCGGTCTAAACTATATAGTATATATTCTGTCGACTGAGGAGCCTTGTAAAAATGTAGACACTTATTAGCCCTGTTCACATGACCAAAAGTCAGATTCCCAAAAAGGTTTGTTTGAATGTAATTAAAAGATAATTCTTGAAAGGTCAGTCAGAAAATGTAGATCAATATTTGGAGATATAGTAGGAAAGTGCAACTATGAACAGAGTTTTCGAAAAGAGTTTGCTCATTGCAAACAACAAGAAATCTCAGATTCACAAATCGCTACAGTAACCAAGTTTTTAAAACACGTGTGGTAACTTTAAAAACTTTCAAAAAAGTTGCACAATTGCTACATTATAGTGATGAGCTGATGAAGGCGCACAGAAAAATCAAAGCGAACTGTTTTCTGTTATTTTCTATGATACCATATTTTTACAGTAGAACCAAGAGTCCCATCATGGTGTGCTTGGAATAAAGACATTGTATTAACGTAAAAGGCAAACATTAAAAATGCAAAAAGCTATGTGTTCGATACCTATGCACCGCAATATCTTTTTCAAACGCTTCTGGATTTAGTTCCTACATGCTGATGCACATAGCGCTGACAATTGCCAAAATTGTTGTTTGCCGTGAAAAACAAATTGACAGATAACTTTAAAAGCTTTCAAAAAATTGCCTAAATTCTACTTTGTTGTGATGAGCGCGTAAAGGCGCACACAAAAATTGAAGCAAACAGCTTTCGGTTATTATCTATAATACATTAATTTTATAGTAGAACCAAGAGTCGCGTCTTGATGTTCTTGGAATAAAGAAATTGTATTACCGAAAAAGGCAAACATTAAATATACAAAAAGCTGTATGTTTACTACCCATGCACCGCATTATCTTTTTCCAACGCTTTTGGATTTAGTTCCTACATGCTGATGCACATAGCGCTGATAATTGCCAAAATAGTTGTTTGCCGTGAAAAACAAATTTTTAGCAATTTAATTTTGACAAAACAATTTTCATACGGTCAATTGAATGATTATTTTTAAAATAGATGTGCAGTTAATGGCTTGTCAAATCTGGACAATATGTTTAGCGGATATAATCGATGAACAAATTGGGTCCTACGAATCTGAGAAAAAAACGTTTTTGTACTCTGTACTATTAACAAAAAAGGCCAACAGTAACTTTGGGAAAAACTGTGTGTTCAATACCCATGCACGGCAATATTTTTTGAACTCTTTTGAATTTATTTCCTACATGCTGATGCACATAGCGCTGATAATTGCCAAAATAGTTCTTTGCCGTGAAAAACAAATTGACAAATAACTTTAGAGGCTTTCAAACAAGTTGCCTAAATGCTACTTTGTTGTGAAGAGCGCGTAAAGGCGCACACAAAAAAATTGAAGCAAACAGCTTTCGGTTATTTTCTATAATACATTAACTTTATAGTAGAACCAAGAGTCGCGTCTTGATGTTCTTGGAATAAAGAAATTGTATTACCGAAAAAGGCAAACATTAAATATGCAAAAAGCTGTGTGTTCACTACCCATGCACTGCATTATCTTTTTCCAACGCTTTTGGATTTAGTTGCTACATGCTGATGCACATAGCGCTGATAATTGCCAAAATAGTTGTTTGCCGTGAAAAACAAATTTTTATCAATTTAATTTTGACAAAACAATTTTCATACGGTCAATTGAATGATTATTTTTAAAATAGATGTACAGTTAATTGCTTTTCAAAGCTTGACAATATGTTTAGCGGATACAATCGATGAACAAATTGGGTTCTACGAATCTGTGAAAAAAACCTGTTTGTACTCTGTACTCTTAACATAAAAGGCCAACAGTAAATATGGGAAAAGCTGTGTGTTCGATACCCATGCACGGCAATATTTTTTTTCAACTTTTTCCGATTTCATTTCTCCATGCTGATGCACATAGCGCTTGTCACTGCCAAAATAGTACTTTGCTGTAAAAAACAAATGGTGAGCAATTTAACTTTGACCAGACAAACCTCACACAGTCATCTGGATGATTATTTTCAAAATAGATGTACAGTTAAGGGCTTTTCAACGCTTGACAATGTGTGTAGCAGATATACACGATGAATAAATTGATACTCATCATGTATATCGTGTATTATAAATTGAAATAAATACACTATTCAGTGCGGTTTAAACTCGCAACTTTCAATGAAAGCCTAGGCTTGAGGAATTTGAGACAGATTACTCACATCAAAAGGAGAAAGTTTTGCAGACGACTGGTTCCGCTAAAGATTAGCGGTAGTATTGGCACATTAACGAGTAAGTGAGATTGTGTAACACAGGCCTGATGCCAAAAATAATTAAACTGACTCGCTGGCGCCTGCGCTGCTCACTTAAAAACTGCTATGAAAAAGTATAAAACACCAACCCTGTTGTTACTCTGCAATTGATCATCTGACTTACTTTAAAAATTGTCAATGCCAAAGAAATTTATGGCAATCTAAAACCTGTCACAGAAAAAGGTTCAAATAGCATAAATCAAGTTATATGAATTGATTACTAATAGCTATAACATTTAATAAAATTTAACACAAGAAACATTGGACAAGTTGCTGAATTTTAAATAGTTTAGTCACTTTTCGGTCTAAACTATATGGTATATACTCTGTTGACTGAGGAGCCTTGTAAAAATGTAGACACTTATTAGCCCTGTTCACACGATCGGAAGTCAGAGTACAAAAAGGTTTGTTTGAATGTAATTAAAAAATAATTCTTGAAAGGTCAGTCAGAAACTGTAGATCAATATTTGGAGATATAGTAGGAAAGTACAACTATGAACAGAGTTTTCGAAAAGAGTTTGCTCATTGCAAACAACAAGAAATCTCAGATTCACAAATCGCTACAGTAACCAAGTTTTTAAAACATGTGTGGTAACTTTAAAAGCTTTCAAAAAAGTTGTATAAGTGCTACTTTGTGGTGATGAGCTGATGAAGGCGCACAGAAAAATCAAAGCGAACGGTTTTCTGTTATTTTCTGTGATACCGTATTTTTATAGTGAAACCAAAAGTCCCATCATGGTGTGCTTGGAATAAAAACATTGTATTAACGAAAAAGGAAAACATTAAAAAATGCAAAAAGCTATGTGTTCGATACCCATGCACCGCAATATCTTTTTCCAACGCTTTTGGATTTAGTTCCTACACGCTGATGCACATAGCACTGATAATTGCCAACATAGTTGTTTGCCGTGAAAACCAAATTGTCAGATAACTTTAAAAGCTTTCAAAAAGTTGGCTTAATGCTAATTTGTCGTGGTGAGCGCTCGAAGGCGCACAAAAAAATTGAAGCAAACAGCGCTGATAATTGCCACAATATCAGCGCCAAAATATTTTCACGGCTGTTTGCCGTGAAAATAAATTGTTAGCAATTTAATTTTGACAAAACAATTTTCATACGGTCAATTGAATGATTATTTTTAAAATAGATGTACAGTTAATTGCTTTTCATGATCGATGAACTAAATAAGATGATAAATATGGGAAAAGCTGTGTGCTCGATACCCATGCACGACAGTATTTTTCTAACCCTTTTGGATTAAGTTCCTACATGCTGATGCACATAGCGCTTGTAACCGCCAAAATAGTTCTTTGCTGTAAAAAAACAAATGGTGAGCAGTTTAACATTGACCAGACAAACCTCACACGGTCATCTGGATGATTATTTTTAAAATAGATGTGCAGTTAAGGGCTTTTCAAAGCTTGACAATGTGTGTAGCAGATATAAACGATGAATATATTGGGTTCTATCTAGTTCGTTTTAAACTCGCAACTTTCAATGAAAGTCTAGGCTTGAGGAATTTCAGACAGATTACTCACATCAAAAGGAGAAAATTTTGCAGACGACTGGTTCCGCTATAGATTAGCGGTAGTGTTGGCACATTAATGAGTAAGTGAGATTGTAAAAAGCTATGTGTTCGAAACCCATGCACCGCAATATCTTTTTCCAACGCTTTTGGATTTAGTTCTTACATGCTGATGCACATAGCGCTGATAATTGCCAAAATAGTTGTTTGCCGTGAAAGAAAAATTGACAGATAACTTAAAAGCTTTCAAAAAGTTGCCTAAATGCCACTTTGTTGTGATGAGCGCTTAAAGGCGCACAAAAAAATTGAAGCAAACAGATTTTGGTTATTATCTATAATACAGTATTTATATAGTAAAGCCAAGAGTCGCGTCTTGATGTTCTTGGAATAAAGAAATTGTATTACCGAAAAAGGCAAACATTAAATATGCAAAAAGCTGTGTGTTTACTACCCATGCACCGCATTATCTTTTTCCAACGCTTTTGGAATTAGTTCCTACATGCTGATGCACATAGCGCTGATAATTGCCAAAATAGTTGTTTGCCGTGAAAGAAAAATTGACAGATAACTTAAAAGCTTTCAAAAAGTTGCCTAAATGCCACTTTGTTGTGATGAGCGCTTAAAGGCGCACAAAAAAATTGAAGCAAACAGATTTTGGTTATTATCTATAATACAGTATTTATATAGTAAAGCCAAGAGTCGCGTCTTGATGTTCTTGGAATAAAGAAATTGTATTACCGAAAAAGGCAAACATTAAATATGCAAAAAGCTGTGTGTTTACTACCCATGCACCGCATTATCTTTTTCCAACGCTTTTGGAATTAGTTCCTACATGCTGATGCACATAGCGCTGATAATTGCCAAAATAGTTGTTTGCCGTGAAAAACAAAGTTTTAGCAATTTAATTTTGACAAAACAATTTTCATACGGTCAATTGAATGATTATTTTTAAAATAGATGTACAGTTATTTGCTTTTCAAAGCTTGACAATATGTTTAGCGGATATAATCGATGAACAAATTGGGTTCTACGAATCTGTGAAAAAAACCTTTATATACTCTGTACTCTTAACATAAAAGACCAACAGTAAATATGGGAAAAGCTGTGTGTTCGATACCCATGCACGGCAATATTTTTTTCAACTTTTTCCGATTTAGTTTTTCCATGCTGATGCACATAGCGCTGATAATTGCCAAAATAGTTCTTTGCAGTGAAAAACAAATTTACAATTAACTTTAGAGGCTTTCAAACAAGTTGCCTAAATGCTACTTTGTTGTGATGAGCGCTTAGAGGCGCACAAAAAAATTGAAGCAAACAGATTTCGGTTATTATCTATAATACAGTATTTATATAGTAAAGCCAAGAGTCGCGTTATGATGTGCTTAGAATAAAGACATTGCATTAATAATAAAGGCAAACATTAAATATGCAAGAAGCTGGGTGTTCGATACCCATGCACCGCATTCTCTTTTTCTAACGCTTTTGGATTTAGTTCCTACATGCTTATGCATTTAGCGCCGATAATTGCCAAAATAATTGTTTGCTGTGAAAAACAAATTGACAAATAACTCAAGAAGCTTTTAAACAAGTTGCCTAAATGCTACTTTGTTGTGATGAGCTCTTATGGGCGCACAAAAAATTGGAGCAAACAGATTTCGGTTATTATCTATAATACAGTATTTATACAGTAAAGCCAAAAGCCGCGTTATGATGTGCTTGGAATAAAGACACTGTATTAATGAAAAAGGCAAACATTAAATATGCAAAAAGCTGGGTGTTCGATACCCATGCACTGCATTATTTTTTTCCAACGCTTTTTGATTTAGTTCCTACATGCTGATGCACATAGCGCTGATAATTGCCAAAATAGTTGTTTGCCGTGAAAAACAAATTGTTAGCAAGTTAATTTTGACAAAACAAACTTCATACGGTCAATTGAATGATTATTTTTAAAATAAGTGTACAGTTAATGGCTTTTCAAAGGTTGACAATATGTTTAGCGGATATAATCGATGAACAAATTGGGTTCTACGAATCTGAAAAAAAAACAATTCGTATTCTGTACTCTTAACAAAATAGGTCAACAGTAAATATGGGAAAAGCTGTGTGTTGAATATCCATGGACGGCAATCTTTTTTTTCAACCCTTTTGGATTTAGTTTCTACATGCTGATGCACATAGCGTTTGTAACTGCCAAAATAGTTATTTAAGTTCTCAGTGCGGTTTAAACTCGCAACTTTCAATGAAAGTCTAGGCCTGAGGAATTTGAGACGGATTACTCACATCGAAAGGAGAAAGTTTTGCAGACGACTGGTTCCGCTAAAGATTAGCGGTAGTGTTGGCACATTAACAAGTAAGTGAGATTGTGTAACACAGGCCTGATGCCAAAAATAATTAAACTGACTCGCCGGCGCCTGCGCCGCTCACTTAAAAACTGCTATGAAAAAGTATGAAACACCAACCTTGTTTTTATTCTGCAATTGATCATCTGACCTACTCTAAAAATTGTCAATGCCAAAGAAACTTATGGCTATCTAAAACCTGTCACAGAACAAGGTTCAAATAGCATAAATCAAGTTATATAAACTGATTACTAGTTGCTCTAACAAATAATAAAAATTAACACCAGAAACATTGGACAAGTTGCTGTAATTTAAATAGTTTAGTCACTTTTCGGTCTAAACTATATGGTATATATTCTTGATTGAGGAGCCTTGTATAAATGTAGACACTTATTAGCCCTGTTCACACAATCGGAAGTCAGAGTACAAAAAGGTTTGTTTGAATTTAATTAAAAGATAATTCTTGAAAGGTCAGTCAGAAAATGTAGATCAATACTTAAAAATATAATACGAAAGTGCAACTACGAATAGAGTTTTCGAAAAGAGTTTGCTCATAGCAAGCAACAAGACATCTTAGATTCACAAATCGCTACAGTAACCAAGTTTTTAAAACATGTGTGGTAACTTTAAAAGCTTTCAAAAAAGTTGCACAATTGCTACATTGTAGTGATGAGCTGATGAAGGCGCACAGAAAAATCAAAGCGAACTGTTTTCTGTTATTTTCTGTGATACCATATTTTTATAGTGAAACCAAGAGTCCCATCATGGTGTGCTTGGAATAAAGTCATTGTATTAACGTAAAAGGCAAACATTCTAAATGCAAAAAGCTATGTGTTCGATACCCATGCACCGCGATATCTTTTTCAAACGCTTCTGGATTTAGTTTCTACATGCTGATGCACATAGCGCTGATAATTGCCAAAATAGTTCTTTGCCGTGAAAAACAAAATGACAGATAACTTTAAAAGCTTTAAAAAAGTTGCCTAAATGCTACTTTGTTGTGATGAGCGCGTAAAGGCGCAAACAAAAAAATTGAAGCAAACAGCTTTCGGTTATTATCTATAATACATTAATTTTATAGTAGAGCCAAGAGTCGTGTCTTGATGTTCTTTGAATAAAGAAATTGTATTACCGAAAAAGGCAAACATTAAATATACAAAAAGCTGTATGTTTACTACCCATGCACCGCATTATCTTTTTCCAACGCTTTTGGATTTAGTTCCTACATGCTGATGCACATAGCGCTGATAATTGCCAAAATAGTTGTTTGCCGTGAAAAACAAATTTTTAGCAATTTAATTTTGACAAAACAATTTTCATACGGTCAATTGAATGATTGTTTTTAAAATAGATGTACAGGTAATTGTTTTTCAAAGCTTGACAATATGTTTAGCGGATATAATCGATGAACAAATTGGGTTCTACGAATCTGTGAAAAAAACCTTTTTGTACTATGTACTCTTAACATAAAAGGCCAACAGTAAATATGGGAAAAGCTGTGCGTTCGATACCCATGCACAGCATTTTTTTTTTCAACTTTTTTCGATTTAGTTTCTCCATGCTGATGCACATAGCGCTTGTCACTGCCAAAATAGTACTTTGCTGTAAAAAAAACAAATGGTGAGCAATTTAACTTTGACCAGACAAACCTCACACAGTCATCTGGATGATTATTTTCAAAATAGATGTACAGTTAAGGGCTTTTCAACGCTTGACAATGTGTGTAGCAGATATAAACGATGAATAAATTGGGTTCTATTAAGTGCGGTTTAAACTCGCAACTTTCAATGAAAGTCTAGGCTTGAGGATATTTGAGACAGATTACTCACATCAAAAGGAGAAAGTTTTGCAGACGACTGGTTCCGCTAAAGATTAGCGGTAGTGTTGGCAAATTAATTAGTAAGTGAGATTGTGTAACACAGGCCTGATGCCAAAAATAATTAAACTGACTCGCTGGCGCCTGCGCTGCTCACTTAAAAACTGCTATGAAAAAGTATGAAACACCAACCTTGTTGTTACTCTGCAATTGATCATCTGACCTACTTTGAAAATTGTCAATGCCAAATAAACTTATGGCAATCTAAAACCTGCCACAGAACAAGGTTCAAATAGAAAAAATCAAGTTATATAAATTGATTACTAATAGCTATAACATTTAATAAAAATTAACACAAGAAACATTGGACAGGTTGCTGAATTTTAAATATTTTAGTCACTTTTTGGTCTAAACTATATGGTATATATACTCTGTTGACTGAGAAGCCTTGTAAAAATTTAGACACTTATTAGCCCTTTTCACATGATCGGAAGTCAGAATACCAAAAGGTTTGTTTGAATGTAAATAAAAGATAATTCATCAAAGGTCAGTCAGAAAATGTAGATCAATATTTTGAGATATAATAGGAAAGTGCAACTACGAACAGAGTTTTCGAAAAGAGTTTGCTCATTGCAAACAACTAGACATCTCAGATTCACAAATCGCCACAGTAACCAAGTTTTTAAAACATTTGTGGTATAACTTTAAAAGCTTTCAAAAAATTTGCATAAATGCTACTTCATTGTGATGAGCTCTTAAAGTTGCACAAAAAGTTTGAAGCGAACAGTTTTCTGTTATTTACTGTGATACCGTACTTTTATAGTGGAACCTAGAGTCGCATCATGGTTTGCTTGGGATAAAGTCATCGTTTTAATAAAAAAGGCCAAAATTATAAATGCTAAAAGCTATGTGTTCGATACCCATGCGCCGCATTTTCTTTTTCAAACGCTTTTGGATTTAGTACCTACATGCTGATGCACATAGCGCTGATAATTGCCAAAATAGTTGTTTGCCGTGAAAATAAATTGTTAGCAATTTAATTTTGACAAAACAAATTTCATACGGTCAATTTAATGATTATTTTTAAAATAGATGCGCAGTTAATGGCTTGTCAAATCTTGACAATATGTTTAGCGGATATCATCGATGAACAAATTGGGTTCTACGAATCTGTGAAAAAAACCTTTTTGTACTCTGTACTCTTAACAAAAAAGGCCAACAGTAAATATGGAAAAAGCTGTGTGTTCGATATCCATGCATGGCAATATTTTTCTTCAACTCTTTTGGATTTATTTCCTACATGCTGATGCACATAGCGCTGGTAACTGCCAAATTAGTTCTTTGCTGTAAAAAACAAATTGTTAGCAATTTAACTTTGACTAGACAAACCTCACACAGTCATCTGGATGATTATTTTTAAACTAGATGTGCAGTTAAGGGCTTTTCAAAGCTTGACAATGTATGTAGCAGATATAAACGATGAATAAATTGGGTTCTATTTGGTGCGGTTTAAGGTTTAAACTCGCAACTTTCAATGAAAGCCTAAGCTGGAGGAATTTGAGACAGATTACTCACATCAAAAAGAGAAAGTTTTGCAGACGACTGGTTCCGCTAAAGATTTGCGGTAGTGTTGGCACATTAACGAGTAAGTGAGATTGTGTAACAGAGCTCTGATGCCAAAAATAATTAAACTGACTTGCTGGCGCCTGGGCTGCTCACTTAAAAACTGCTATAAAAAAGTATGTAACACCAACCTTGTTGTTATTCTTCAATTGATCATTTGACCTACTTTAAAAATTGTCAATGCCAAAAAAACTTATGGATATCTGAAACCTGTCACAGAACAAGGTTCAAATAGCATAAATCAAGTTATATGAATTGATTACTAATAGCTATAACATTTATTAAAAATTAACACAAGCAACATTGGACAAGTTGCGGAAATTTAAATAGTTTTGTCACTTTTCGATCTAAACTATATCGTATATACTCTGTTGACTGAGGAGCCTTGTAAAAATGTAGACACTTATTAGCCCTGTTCACACGATTGGAAGTCAGAGTACCAAAAGGTTTGTGTGAATAATATTAAAATACCGTTTTTAAACGGTCGGTCAGACAATGTAGATCAATATTTAGAGATATACTAGGAAAGTGCAACTATTAACAGAGTTTTCATGAATATTTTAATCATTGCAAACCGCAGGACATTTCAGATTCACATTTCGCTACACTAACCAAACGTTTAAAGTATTCTAAAGTAACTTTAAAAGCTTTCAAAAAAGTTGCATAATTGTTACTTTGTAGTGATGAGCTGATAAAGGCGCACAAAAAAATTGAAGCAAACAGCTTTCGGTTATTATCTATAATACCGTATTTATATAGTAAAGCCAAGAGCCGCGTTATGATGTGCTTGGAATAAAGACATTGTATTAATGAAAAAGGCAAACATTAAATATGCAAAAAGCTGGGTGTTCGATACCCATGCACCGCATTATCTTTTTCCAACGCTTTTGGATTTAGTTCTTACATGCTGATGCACTTAGCGCTGATATTTGCCAAAATAGTTGTTTGCCGTGAAAAACAAATTGTTAGCAACTTAATTTTGACAAAACAAACTTCATACGGTCAATTGAATGATTATTTTTAAAATAGATGTGCAGTTAATGGCTTTTCAAAGCTTGACAATATGTTTAGCGGATATAATCGATGAACAAATTGGGTCCTACGAATCTGTGAAAAAAACCTTTTCGTACTCTGTACTCTTAACAATAAAGGTCAATAGTAAATATGGGAAAAGCTGTGTGTGCGATATCCATGCACGGCAATATTTCTTTTTCAACTCTTTTGGATTTAGTTTCCACTGTACCTGCTGATGCACATTCATGTAGCGCTTGTAACTGCCAAAATAGTTATTTGCTATGAAAAACAAATGGTGAGCAATTTAACTTTGACCAGACAAACCTCACACAGTCATCTGGATGATTATTTTCAAAATAGATCTGCAGTTAAGGGCTTTTCAACGCTTGACAATGTGTGTAGCAGATATAAACGATGAAAAAATGGGGTTCTATTTCGTGCGGTTTAAACTCGCAACTTTCAATGAAAGTCTAGGCTTGAGGATATTTGAGACAGATTACTCACATCAAAAGGAGAAAGTTTTGCAGACGACTGGTTCCGCTAAAGATTAGCGGTAGTGTTGGCACATTAACGAGTAAGTGAGATTGTGTAACAGAGCTCTGATGCCAAAAATAATTAAACTGACTCGCTGGCGCCTGCGCTGCTCACTTAAAAACTGCTATGAAAAAGTATGAAACACCAACCTTGTTGTTATTCTGCAATTGATCATTTGACCTACTTTAAAAATTGTCAATGCATAAGAAACTTGTGGCAATCTAAAACCTGTCACAGAACAAGGTTCAAATAGCATAAATCAAGTTATATAAATTGATTACTAATAGCTATAACATTTAATAAAATTTAACACAAGAAACATTGGACAAGTTGCTGAATTTTAAATAGTTTAGTCACTTTTCAGTCTAAACTATATGGTATATACTCTGTTGACTGAGGAGCCTTGTAAAAATGTAGACACTTATTAGCCCTGTTCACACGATCGGAAGTCAGAGTACAAAAAGGTTATGTTTGAATGTAAGTAAAAAATAATTCTTGAAAGGTCAGTCAGAAACTGTAGATCACTATTTGGAGATATAGTAGGAAAGTGCAACTATGAACAGAGTTTTCGAAAAGAGTTTGCTCATTGCAAACAACAAGAAATCTCAGATTCACAAATCGCTACAGTAACCAAGTTTTTAAAACATGTGTGGTAACTTTAAAAGCTTTCAAAAAAGTTGCACATTTGCTACATTGTAGTGATGAGCTGATGAAGGCGCACAGAAAAATCAAAGCAAACTGCTTTCTGTTATTTTCTGTGATACCATATTTTTAAAATATTAGCTATAACTACAAGCTGTAGCTTCACAAATCGCTACAGTAACCAAGTTTTTAAAACATTTGTGGTAACTTTAAAGGCTTTCAAAAAATTTGCATAATTGCTACTTCATTGTGATGAGCTCTTAAAGTCGCACAAAAAGTTTGAAGCGAACAGTTTTTTGTTATTTTCTGTGATACCATATTTTTATAGTGGAACCTAGAGTCGCATCATGTTTTGTTTAGAATAAAGTCATTGTTTTAATAAAAAAGGCTAAAATCATAAATGCAAAAAGCTGTGTGTTCGAAACCCATGCACCGCAACATCTTTTTCCAAGCTTCTGGATTTAGTTCCTACATGCTGATGCACATAGCACTGATAATTGCCAACATAGTTGTTTGCCGTGAAAACCAAATTGCCAGATAACTTCAAAAGCTTTCAAAAAGTAGGCTAAATGCTAATTTGTTGTGGTGAGCGCTCGAAGGCGCACAAAAAAATTGAAGCAAACAGCGTTGATAATTGCCACAATATCAGCGCCAAAATATTTTCACGGCTGTTTGCCGTGAAAATAAATTGTTAGCAATTTAATTTTGACAAAACAAACTTCACACGGTCAATTGAATGATTATTTTTAAAATAGATGTACAGTTAATGGCTTTTCTAAGCTTGACCATATGTTTAGCGGATATAATCGATGAACAAATTGGGTTCTACAGATCTGTGAAAAATACCTTTTTGTACTCTGTACTCTTAACAAAAAAGGCAAACAGTAAATATGGAAAAAGCTGTGTGTTCGATATCCATGCACGGCAATATTTTTTTTTTTTTGATTTAGTTTCTACATGCTGATGCACATAGCCCTTGTAAGTGCCAAAATAGTTCTTTGCTGTTAAAAGCAAATGGTGAGCAATTTAACTTAGACCGGACAAACTTCACACAGTCATCTGGATGATTATTTTCAAAATAGATGTGCAGTTAAGGGGTTTTTAACGATTGACAATGTGTGTAGCAGATATAAACGATGAATAAATTGGGTTCTATTCAGTGCGGTTTAAACTCACAACTTTCAATGAAAGTTTAGGCTTGAGGAATTCGAGACAGATTACTCAAATCAAAAGGAGAAAGTTTTGCAGACAACTGGTTCCGCTAAAGATTATCAGTAGTGTTGGCACATTAACGAGTAAGTGAGATTGTGTAACACAGGCCTAACGCCAAAAATAATTAAACTGACTCGCTGGCGCCTGCGCTGCTCACTTGAAAACTGCTAGGAAAAAGTATGAAACACCAACCTTGTTTTTATTCTGCAATTGATCATCTGACCTACTTTAAAAATTGCCAATGCCAAAGAAACTTATGACCATCTAAAACCTGTCACAGAACAAGGTTCAAATAGCATAAATCAAGTTATATAAATTGATTACTAGTTACTCTAACCAATAATAAAAGTTAACACCAGAAACATTGAACAAGTTGCTGTAATTTAAATAGTTTAGTCACTTTTCGGTCTAAACTATATGGTATATATTCTGTCGACTGAGGAGCCTTGTAAAAATGTAGACACTTATTAGCCCTGTTCACATGACCAAAAGTCAGATTCCCAAAAAGGTTTGTTTGAATGTAATTAAAAGATAATTCTTGAAAGGTCAGTCAGAAAATGTAGATCAATATTTAGAGATATAATATGAAAGTGCAAATATGAACAGAGTTTTCGAAAAGAGTTTGCTCATTACAAACAACAAGACATCTCAGATTCACAATTCGCTACAGTAACCAAGTCTTTAAAACATTTGTGGTAACTTTAAAAGCTTTTAAAAAAGTTGCATAATTGCTACTTTGTAGTGATGAGCTGACAAAGGCGCGCAGAAAAATCAAAGCGAACAGTTTTCTGTTATTTTCTGTGATACCGTAATTTTATGGTTGAACCAAGAGTCCCATCATGGTGTGCTTGAAATAAAGACATTGCATTATTGAAAAAGGCAAACATTACAAATGCAAAAAGCTATGTGTTCAAAACCCATGCACCGCAATATCTTTTTCCAACGCTTTTGGATTTAGCTCCTACATGCTGATGCACATAGCGCTGATAATTGCCAAAATAGTTGTTTGTCGTGAAAAACATATTGACAGATAACTTAAAAGTTTTCAAAAAGTTGCCTAAATGCTACTTTGTTGTGATGAGCGCTATAAGGCGCACAAAAAAATTGAAGCAAACAGATTTCGGTTATTATCTATATAACAGTGTTTATGCAGTAGAGCCAAGAGTCGCGTCTTGATGTTCTTGGAATAAAGAAATTGTATTACCAAAAAAGGCAAACATTAAATATACAAAAAGCTGTATGTTTACTACCCATGCACCGCATTATCTTTTTCCAACGCTTTTGGATTTAGTTCCTACATGCTGATGCACATAGCGCTGATAATTGCCAAAATAGTTGTTTGCCGTGAAAAACAAATTTTTAGCAATTTAATTTTGACAAAAAAAACTTCATATGGTCAATTGAATGATTATTTTTAAAATAGATTTACAGTTAATGGCTTTTCAAAGCTTGTCAATATGTTTAGCGGATATAATCGATGAACAAATAGGGTTCTACAGATCTGTGAAAAAAACATTTTTGTACTCTGTACTCTTAACAAAAAAAGCCAACAGTAAATATGGGAAAAGCTGCGTGTTCGATATCCATGCACGGCAATATTTCTTTTTCAACTCTTTTGGATTCAGCTTCTACTGTACATGCTGATGCACATACATGTAGCGCTTGCAACTGCCAAAATAGTTCTTTGCTGTAAAAGATAAATGGTGAGCAATTTAACTTTGACCAGACAAACCTCACACAGTCATCTGGATGATTAGTTTCAAAATAGATGTGCAGTTAAGGGCTATTCAATGCTTGACAATGTGTGTAGCAGCTATAAACGATGAATATATTGGGTTCTATTTAGTGCGGTTTAAACTCGCAACTTTCCATGAAAGTCTAGGCTTGAGGAATTTGAGAGGGATTACTCACATCAAAAGGAGAAAGTTTTGCAGAGACAGGTTCCGCTAAAGATTAGCGGTAGTGTTGACGCATTAATGAGTAAGTGAGATTGTGTAACACAGGCCTGATGCCAAAAATAATTAAACTGACTCGCTGGCGCCTGCGCTGCTCACACAAAAACTGCTATGAAAAAGTATGAAACACCAACCTTGTTGTTATTCTGCAATTGATCATCTGACCTACTTTAAAAATTGTCAATGCCAAAGAAACTTATGGCAATCTAAAACCTGTCACAGAACAAGGTTCAAATAGCATAAATCAAGTTATATAAATTGATTACTAGTTACTCTAACCAATAATAAAAGTTAACACCAGAAACATTGAACAAGTTGCTGTAATTTAAATAGTTTAGTCACTTTTCGGTCTAAACTATATAGTATATATTCTGTCGACTGAGGAGCCTTGTAAAAATGTAGACACTTATTAGCCCTGTTCACATGACCAAAAGTCAGATTCCCAAAAAGGTTTGTTTGAATGTAATTAAAAGATAATTCTTGAAAGGTCAGTCAGAAAATGTAGATCAATATTTGGAGATATAGTAGGAAAGTGCAACTATGAACAGAGTTTTCGAAAAGAGTTTGCTCATTGCAAACAACAAGAAATCTCAGATTCACAAATCGCTACAGTAACCAAGTTTTTAAAACACGTGTGGTAACTTTAAAAACTTTCAAAAAAGTTGCACAATTGCTACATTATAGTGATGAGCTGATGAAGGCGCACAGAAAAATCAAAGCGAACTGTTTTCTGTTATTTTCTATGATACCATATTTTTACAGTAGAACCAAGAGTCCCATCATGGTGTGCTTGGAATAAAGACATTGTATTAACGTAAAAGGCAAACATTAAAAATGCAAAAAGCTATGTGTTCGATACCTATGCACCGCAATATCTTTTTCAAACGCTTCTGGATTTAGTTCCTACATGCTGATGCACATAGCGCTGACAATTGCCAAAATTGTTGTTTGCCGTGAAAAACAAATTGACAGATAACTTTAAAAGCTTTCAAAAAATTGCCTAAATTCTACTTTGTTGTGATGAGCGCGTAAAGGCGCACACAAAAATTGAAGCAAACAGCTTTCGGTTATTATCTATAATACATTAATTTTATAGTAGAACCAAGAGTCGCGTCTTGATGTTCTTGGAATAAAGAAATTGTATTACCGAAAAAGGCAAACATTAAATATACAAAAAGCTGTATGTTTACTACCCATGCACCGCATTATCTTTTTCCAACGCTTTTGGATTTAGTTCCTACATGCTGATGCACATAGCGCTGATAATTGCCAAAATAGTTGTTTGCCGTGAAAAACAAATTTTTAGCAATTTAATTTTGACAAAACAATTTTCATACGGTCAATTGAATGATTATTTTTAAAATAGATGTGCAGTTAATGGCTTGTCAAATCTGGACAATATGTTTAGCGGATATAATCGATGAACAAATTGGGTCCTACGAATCTGAGAAAAAAACGTTTTTGTACTCTGTACTATTAACAAAAAAGGCCAACAGTAACTTTGGGAAAAACTGTGTGTTCAATACCCATGCACGGCAATATTTTTTGAACTCTTTTGAATTTATTTCCTACATGCTGATGCACATAGCGCTGATAATTGCCAAAATAGTTCTTTGCCGTGAAAAACAAATTGACAAATAACTTTAGAGGCTTTCAAACAAGTTGCCTAAATGCTACTTTGTTGTGAAGAGCGCGTAAAGGCGCACACAAAAAAATTGAAGCAAACAGCTTTCGGTTATTTTCTATAATACATTAACTTTATAGTAGAACCAAGAGTCGCGTCTTGATGTTCTTGGAATAAAGAAATTGTATTACCGAAAAAGGCAAACATTAAATATGCAAAAAGCTGTGTGTTCACTACCCATGCACTGCATTATCTTTTTCCAACGCTTTTGGATTTAGTTGCTACATGCTGATGCACATAGCGCTGATAATTGCCAAAATAGTTGTTTGCCGTGAAAAACAAATTTTTATCAATTTAATTTTGACAAAACAATTTTCATACGGTCAATTGAATGATTATTTTTAAAATAGATGTACAGTTAATTGCTTTTCAAAGCTTGACAATATGTTTAGCGGATACAATCGATGAACAAATTGGGTTCTACGAATCTGTGAAAAAAACCTGTTTGTACTCTGTACTCTTAACATAAAAGGCCAACAGTAAATATGGGAAAAGCTGTGTGTTCGATACCCATGCACGGCAATATTTTTTTTCAACTTTTTCCGATTTCATTTCTCCATGCTGATGCACATAGCGCTTGTCACTGCCAAAATAGTACTTTGCTGTAAAAAACAAATGGTGAGCAATTTAACTTTGACCAGACAAACCTCACACAGTCATCTGGATGATTATTTTCAAAATAGATGTACAGTTAAGGGCTTTTCAACGCTTGACAATGTGTGTAGCAGATATACACGATGAATAAATTGATACTCATCATGTATATCGTGTATTATAAATTGAAATAAATACACTATTCAGTGCGGTTTAAACTCGCAACTTTCAATGAAAGCCTAGGCTTGAGGAATTTGAGACAGATTACTCACATCAAAAGGAGAAAGTTTTGCAGACGACTGGTTCCGCTAAAGATTAGCGGTAGTATTGGCACATTAACGAGTAAGTGAGATTGTGTAACACAGGCCTGATGCCAAAAATAATTAAACTGACTCGCTGGCGCCTGCGCTGCTCACTTAAAAACTGCTATGAAAAAGTATAAAACACCAACCCTGTTGTTACTCTGCAATTGATCATCTGACTTACTTTAAAAATTGTCAATGCCAAAGAAATTTATGGCAATCTAAAACCTGTCACAGAAAAAGGTTCAAATAGCATAAATCAAGTTATATGAATTGATTACTAATAGCTATAACATTTAATAAAATTTAACACAAGAAACATTGGACAAGTTGCTGAATTTTAAATAGTTTAGTCACTTTTCGGTCTAAACTATATGGTATATACTCTGTTGACTGAGGAGCCTTGTAAAAATGTAGACACTTATTAGCCCTGTTCACACGATCGGAAGTCAGAGTACAAAAAGGTTTGTTTGAATGTAATTAAAAAATAATTCTTGAAAGGTCAGTCAGAAACTGTAGATCAATATTTGGAGATATAGTAGGAAAGTACAACTATGAACAGAGTTTTCGAAAAGAGTTTGCTCATTGCAAACAACAAGAAATCTCAGATTCACAAATCGCTACAGTAACCAAGTTTTTAAAACATGTGTGGTAACTTTAAAAGCTTTCAAAAAAGTTGTATAAGTGCTACTTTGTGGTGATGAGCTGATGAAGGCGCACAGAAAAATCAAAGCGAACGGTTTTCTGTTATTTTCTGTGATACCGTATTTTTATAGTGAAACCAAAAGTCCCATCATGGTGTGCTTGGAATAAAAACATTGTATTAACGAAAAAGGAAAACATTAAAAAATGCAAAAAGCTATGTGTTCGATACCCATGCACCGCAATATCTTTTTCCAACGCTTTTGGATTTAGTTCCTACACGCTGATGCACATAGCACTGATAATTGCCAACATAGTTGTTTGCCGTGAAAACCAAATTGTCAGATAACTTTAAAAGCTTTCAAAAAGTTGGCTTAATGCTAATTTGTCGTGGTGAGCGCTCGAAGGCGCACAAAAAAATTGAAGCAAACAGCGCTGATAATTGCCACAATATCAGCGCCAAAATATTTTCACGGCTGTTTGCCGTGAAAATAAATTGTTAGCAATTTAATTTTGACAAAACAATTTTCATACGGTCAATTGAATGATTATTTTTAAAATAGATGTACAGTTAATTGCTTTTCATGATCGATGAACTAAATAAGATGATAAATATGGGAAAAGCTGTGTGCTCGATACCCATGCACGACAGTATTTTTCTAACCCTTTTGGATTAAGTTCCTACATGCTGATGCACATAGCGCTTGTAACCGCCAAAATAGTTCTTTGCTGTAAAAAAACAAATGGTGAGCAGTTTAACATTGACCAGACAAACCTCACACGGTCATCTGGATGATTATTTTTAAAATAGATGTGCAGTTAAGGGCTTTTCAAAGCTTGACAATGTGTGTAGCAGATATAAACGATGAATATATTGGGTTCTATCTAGTTCGTTTTAAACTCGCAACTTTCAATGAAAGTCTAGGCTTGAGGAATTTCAGACAGATTACTCACATCAAAAGGAGAAAATTTTGCAGACGACTGGTTCCGCTATAGATTAGCGGTAGTGTTGGCACATTAATGAGTAAGTGAGATTGTAAAAAGCTATGTGTTCGAAACCCATGCACCGCAATATCTTTTTCCAACGCTTTTGGATTTAGTTCTTACATGCTGATGCACATAGCGCTGATAATTGCCAAAATAGTTGTTTGCCGTGAAAGAAAAATTGACAGATAACTTAAAAGCTTTCAAAAAGTTGCCTAAATGCCACTTTGTTGTGATGAGCGCTTAAAGGCGCACAAAAAAATTGAAGCAAACAGATTTTGGTTATTATCTATAATACAGTATTTATATAGTAAAGCCAAGAGTCGCGTCTTGATGTTCTTGGAATAAAGAAATTGTATTACCGAAAAAGGCAAACATTAAATATGCAAAAAGCTGTGTGTTTACTACCCATGCACCGCATTATCTTTTTCCAACGCTTTTGGAATTAGTTCCTACATGCTGATGCACATAGCGCTGATAATTGCCAAAATAGTTGTTTGCCGTGAAAGAAAAATTGACAGATAACTTAAAAGCTTTCAAAAAGTTGCCTAAATGCCACTTTGTTGTGATGAGCGCTTAAAGGCGCACAAAAAAATTGAAGCAAACAGATTTTGGTTATTATCTATAATACAGTATTTATATAGTAAAGCCAAGAGTCGCGTCTTGATGTTCTTGGAATAAAGAAATTGTATTACCGAAAAAGGCAAACATTAAATATGCAAAAAGCTGTGTGTTTACTACCCATGCACCGCATTATCTTTTTCCAACGCTTTTGGAATTAGTTCCTACATGCTGATGCACATAGCGCTGATAATTGCCAAAATAGTTGTTTGCCGTGAAAAACAAAGTTTTAGCAATTTAATTTTGACAAAACAATTTTCATACGGTCAATTGAATGATTATTTTTAAAATAGATGTACAGTTATTTGCTTTTCAAAGCTTGACAATATGTTTAGCGGATATAATCGATGAACAAATTGGGTTCTACGAATCTGTGAAAAAAACCTTTATATACTCTGTACTCTTAACATAAAAGACCAACAGTAAATATGGGAAAAGCTGTGTGTTCGATACCCATGCACGGCAATATTTTTTTCAACTTTTTCCGATTTAGTTTTTCCATGCTGATGCACATAGCGCTGATAATTGCCAAAATAGTTCTTTGCAGTGAAAAACAAATTTACAATTAACTTTAGAGGCTTTCAAACAAGTTGCCTAAATGCTACTTTGTTGTGATGAGCGCTTAGAGGCGCACAAAAAAATTGAAGCAAACAGATTTCGGTTATTATCTATAATACAGTATTTATATAGTAAAGCCAAGAGTCGCGTTATGATGTGCTTAGAATAAAGACATTGCATTAATAATAAAGGCAAACATTAAATATGCAAGAAGCTGGGTGTTCGATACCCATGCACCGCATTCTCTTTTTCTAACGCTTTTGGATTTAGTTCCTACATGCTTATGCATTTAGCGCCGATAATTGCCAAAATAATTGTTTGCTGTGAAAAACAAATTGACAAATAACTCAAGAAGCTTTTAAACAAGTTGCCTAAATGCTACTTTGTTGTGATGAGCTCTTATGGGCGCACAAAAAATTGGAGCAAACAGATTTCGGTTATTATCTATAATACAGTATTTATACAGTAAAGCCAAAAGCCGCGTTATGATGTGCTTGGAATAAAGACACTGTATTAATGAAAAAGGCAAACATTAAATATGCAAAAAGCTGGGTGTTCGATACCCATGCACTGCATTATTTTTTTCCAACGCTTTTTGATTTAGTTCCTACATGCTGATGCACATAGCGCTGATAATTGCCAAAATAGTTGTTTGCCGTGAAAAACAAATTGTTAGCAAGTTAATTTTGACAAAACAAACTTCATACGGTCAATTGAATGATTATTTTTAAAATAGGTGTACAGTTAATGGCTTTTCAAAGGTTGACAATATGTTTAGCGGATATAATCGATGAACAAATTGGGTTCTACGAATCTGAAAAAAAAACAATTCGTATTCTGTACTCTTAACAAAATAGGTCAACAGTAAATATGGGAAAAGCTGTGTGTTGAATATCCATGGACGGCAATCTTTTTTTTCAACCCTTTTGGATTTAGTTTCTACATGCTGATGCACATAGCGTTTGTAACTGCCAAAATAGTTATTTAAGTTCTCAGTGCGGTTTAAACTCGCAACTTTCAATGAAAGTCTAGGCCTGAGGAATTTGAGACGGATTACTCACATCGAAAGGAGAAAGTTTTGCAGACGACTGGTTCCGCTAAAGATTAGCGGTAGTGTTGGCACATTAACAAGTAAGTGAGATTGTGTAACACAGGCCTGATGCCAAAAATAATTAAACTGACTCGCCGGCGCCTGCGCCGCTCACTTAAAAACTGCTATGAAAAAGTATGAAACACCAACCTTGTTTTTATTCTGCAATTGATCATCTGACCTACTCTAAAAATTGTCAATGCCAAAGAAACTTATGGCTATCTAAAACCTGTCACAGAACAAGGTTCAAATAGCATAAATCAAGTTATATAAACTGATTACTAGTTGCTCTAACAAATAATAAAAATTAACACCAGAAACATTGGACAAGTTGCTGTAATTTAAATAGTTTAGTCACTTTTCGGTCTAAACTATATGGTATATATTCTTGATTGAGGAGCCTTGTATAAATGTAGACACTTATTAGCCCTGTTCACACAATCGGAAGTCAGAGTACAAAAAGGTTTGTTTGAATTTAATTAAAAGATAATTCTTGAAAGGTCAGTCAGAAAATGTAGATCAATACTTAAAAATATAATACGAAAGTGCAACTACGAATAGAGTTTTCGAAAAGAGTTTGCTCATAGCAAGCAACAAGACATCTTAGATTCACAAATCGCTACAGTAACCAAGTTTTTAAAACATGTGTGGTAACTTTAAAAGCTTTCAAAAAAGTTGCACAATTGCTACATTGTAGTGATGAGCTGATGAAGGCGCACAGAAAAATCAAAGCGAACTGTTTTCTGTTATTTTCTGTGATACCATATTTTTATAGTGAAACCAAGAGTCCCATCATGGTGTGCTTGGAATAAAGTCATTGTATTAACGTAAAAGGCAAACATTCTAAATGCAAAAAGCTATGTGTTCGATACCCATGCACCGCGATATCTTTTTCAAACGCTTCTGGATTTAGTTTCTACATGCTGATGCACATAGCGCTGATAATTGCCAAAATAGTTCTTTGCCGTGAAAAACAAAATGACAGATAACTTTAAAAGCTTTAAAAAAGTTGCCTAAATGCTACTTTGTTGTGATGAGCGCGTAAAGGCGCAAACAAAAAAATTGAAGCAAACAGCTTTCGGTTATTATCTATAATACATTAATTTTATAGTAGAGCCAAGAGTCGTGTCTTGATGTTCTTTGAATAAAGAAATTGTATTACCGAAAAAGGCAAACATTAAATATACAAAAAGCTGTATGTTTACTACCCATGCACCGCATTATCTTTTTCCAACGCTTTTGGATTTAGTTCCTACATGCTGATGCACATAGCGCTGATAATTGCCAAAATAGTTGTTTGCCGTGAAAAACAAATTTTTAGCAATTTAATTTTGACAAAACAATTTTCATACGGTCAATTGAATGATTGTTTTTAAAATAGATGTACAGGTAATTGTTTTTCAAAGCTTGACAATATGTTTAGCGGATATAATCGATGAACAAATTGGGTTCTACGAATCTGTGAAAAAAACCTTTTTGTACTATGTACTCTTAACATAAAAGGCCAACAGTAAATATGGGAAAAGCTGTGCGTTCGATACCCATGCACAGCATTTTTTTTTTCAACTTTTTTCGATTTAGTTTCTCCATGCTGATGCACATAGCGCTTGTCACTGCCAAAATAGTACTTTGCTGTAAAAAAAACAAATGGTGAGCAATTTAACTTTGACCAGACAAACCTCACACAGTCATCTGGATGATTATTTTCAAAATAGATGTACAGTTAAGGGCTTTTCAACGCTTGACAATGTGTGTAGCAGATATAAACGATGAATAAATTGGGTTCTATTAAGTGCGGTTTAAACTCGCAACTTTCAATGAAAGTCTAGGCTTGAGGATATTTGAGACAGATTACTCACATCAAAAGGAGAAAGTTTTGCAGACGACTGGTTCCGCTAAAGATTAGCGGTAGTGTTGGCAAATTAATTAGTAAGTGAGATTGTGTAACACAGGCCTGATGCCAAAAATAATTAAACTGACTCGCTGGCGCCTGCGCTGCTCACTTAAAAACTGCTATGAAAAAGTATGAAACACCAACCTTGTTGTTACTCTGCAATTGATCATCTGACCTACTTTGAAAATTGTCAATGCCAAATAAACTTATGGCAATCTAAAACCTGCCACAGAACAAGGTTCAAATAGAAAAAATCAAGTTATATAAATTGATTACTAATAGCTATAACATTTAATAAAAATTAACACAAGAAACATTGGACAGGTTGCTGAATTTTAAATATTTTAGTCACTTTTTGGTCTAAACTATATGGTATATATACTCTGTTGACTGAGAAGCCTTGTAAAAATTTAGACACTTATTAGCCCTTTTCACATGATCGGAAGTCAGAATACCAAAAGGTTTGTTTGAATGTAAATAAAAGATAATTCATCAAAGGTCAGTCAGAAAATGTAGATCAATATTTTGAGATATAATAGGAAAGTGCAACTACGAACAGAGTTTTCGAAAAGAGTTTGCTCATTGCAAACAACTAGACATCTCAGATTCACAAATCGCCACAGTAACCAAGTTTTTAAAACATTTGTGGTATAACTTTAAAAGCTTTCAAAAAATTTGCATAAATGCTACTTCATTGTGATGAGCTCTTAAAGTTGCACAAAAAGTTTGAAGCGAACAGTTTTCTGTTATTTACTGTGATACCGTACTTTTATAGTGGAACCTAGAGTCGCATCATGGTTTGCTTGGGATAAAGTCATCGTTTTAATAAAAAAGGCCAAAATTATAAATGCTAAAAGCTATGTGTTCGATACCCATGCGCCGCATTTTCTTTTTCAAACGCTTTTGGATTTAGTACCTACATGCTGATGCACATAGCGCTGATAATTGCCAAAATAGTTGTTTGCCGTGAAAATAAATTGTTAGCAATTTAATTTTGACAAAACAAATTTCATACGGTCAATTTAATGATTATTTTTAAAATAGATGCGCAGTTAATGGCTTGTCAAATCTTGACAATATGTTTAGCGGATATCATCGATGAACAAATTGGGTTCTACGAATCTGTGAAAAAAACCTTTTTGTACTCTGTACTCTTAACAAAAAAGGCCAACAGTAAATATGGAAAAAGCTGTGTGTTCGATATCCATGCATGGCAATATTTTTCTTCAACTCTTTTGGATTTATTTCCTACATGCTGATGCACATAGCGCTGGTAACTGCCAAATTAGTTCTTTGCTGTAAAAAACAAATTGTTAGCAATTTAACTTTGACTAGACAAACCTCACACAGTCATCTGGATGATTATTTTTAAACTAGATGTGCAGTTAAGGGCTTTTCAAAGCTTGACAATGTATGTAGCAGATATAAACGATGAATAAATTGGGTTCTATTTGGTGCGGTTTAAGGTTTAAACTCGCAACTTTCAATGAAAGCCTAAGCTGGAGGAATTTGAGACAGATTACTCACATCAAAAAGAGAAAGTTTTGCAGACGACTGGTTCCGCTAAAGATTTGCGGTAGTGTTGGCACATTAACGAGTAAGTGAGATTGTGTAACAGAGCTCTGATGCCAAAAATAATTAAACTGACTTGCTGGCGCCTGGGCTGCTCACTTAAAAACTGCTATAAAAAAGTATGTAACACCAACCTTGTTGTTATTCTTCAATTGATCATTTGACCTACTTTAAAAATTGTCAATGCCAAAAAAACTTATGGATATCTGAAACCTGTCACAGAACAAGGTTCAAATAGCATAAATCAAGTTATATGAATTGATTACTAATAGCTATAACATTTATTAAAAATTAACACAAGCAACATTGGACAAGTTGCGGAAATTTAAATAGTTTTGTCACTTTTCGATCTAAACTATATCGTATATACTCTGTTGACTGAGGAGCCTTGTAAAAATGTAGACACTTATTAGCCCTGTTCACACGATTGGAAGTCAGAGTACCAAAAGGTTTGTGTGAATAATATTAAAATACCGTTTTTAAACGGTCGGTCAGACAATGTAGATCAATATTTAGAGATATACTAGGAAAGTGCAACTATTAACAGAGTTTTCATGAATATTTTAATCATTGCAAACCGCAGGACATTTCAGATTCACATTTCGCTACACTAACCAAACGTTTAAAGTATTCTAAAGTAACTTTAAAAGCTTTCAAAAAAGTTGCATAATTGTTACTTTGTAGTGATGAGCTGATAAAGGCGCACAAAAAAATTGAAGCAAACAGCTTTCGGTTATTATCTATAATACCGTATTTATATAGTAAAGCCAAGAGCCGCGTTATGATGTGCTTGGAATAAAGACATTGTATTAATGAAAAAGGCAAACATTAAATATGCAAAAAGCTGGGTGTTCGATACCCATGCACCGCATTATCTTTTTCCAACGCTTTTGGATTTAGTTCTTACATGCTGATGCACTTAGCGCTGATATTTGCCAAAATAGTTGTTTGCCGTGAAAAACAAATTGTTAGCAACTTAATTTTGACAAAACAAACTTCATACGGTCAATTGAATGATTATTTTTAAAATAGATGTGCAGTTAATGGCTTTTCAAAGCTTGACAATATGTTTAGCGGATATAATCGATGAACAAATTGGGTCCTACGAATCTGTGAAAAAAACCTTTTCGTACTCTGTACTCTTAACAATAAAGGTCAATAGTAAATATGGGAAAAGCTGTGTGTGCGATATCCATGCACGGCAATATTTCTTTTTCAACTCTTTTGGATTTAGTTTCCACTGTACCTGCTGATGCACATTCATGTAGCGCTTGTAACTGCCAAAATAGTTATTTGCTATGAAAAACAAATGGTGAGCAATTTAACTTTGACCAGACAAACCTCACACAGTCATCTGGATGATTATTTTCAAAATAGATCTGCAGTTAAGGGCTTTTCAACGCTTGACAATGTGTGTAGCAGATATAAACGATGAAAAAATGGGGTTCTATTTCGTGCGGTTTAAACTCGCAACTTTCAATGAAAGTCTAGGCTTGAGGATATTTGAGACAGATTACTCACATCAAAAGGAGAAAGTTTTGCAGACGACTGGTTCCGCTAAAGATTAGCGGTAGTGTTGGCACATTAACGAGTAAGTGAGATTGTGTAACAGAGCTCTGATGCCAAAAATAATTAAACTGACTCGCTGGCGCCTGCGCTGCTCACTTAAAAACTGCTATGAAAAAGTATGAAACACCAACCTTGTTGTTATTCTGCAATTGATCATTTGACCTACTTTAAAAATTGTCAATGCATAAGAAACTTGTGGCAATCTAAAACCTGTCACAGAACAAGGTTCAAATAGCATAAATCAAGTTATATAAATTGATTACTAATAGCTATAACATTTAATAAAATTTAACACAAGAAACATTGGACAAGTTGCTGAATTTTAAATAGTTTAGTCACTTTTCAGTCTAAACTATATGGTATATACTCTGTTGACTGAGGAGCCTTGTAAAAATGTAGACACTTATTAGCCCTGTTCACACGATCGGAAGTCAGAGTACAAAAAGGTTATGTTTGAATGTAAGTAAAAAATAATTCTTGAAAGGTCAGTCAGAAACTGTAGATCACTATTTGGAGATATAGTAGGAAAGTGCAACTATGAACAGAGTTTTCGAAAAGAGTTTGCTCATTGCAAACAACAAGAAATCTCAGATTCACAAATCGCTACAGTAACCAAGTTTTTAAAACATGTGTGGTAACTTTAAAAGCTTTCAAAAAAGTTGCACATTTGCTACATTGTAGTGATGAGCTGATGAAGGCGCACAGAAAAATCAAAGCAAACTGCTTTCTGTTATTTTCTGTGATACCATATTTTTAAAATATTAGCTATAACTACAAGCTGTAGCTTCACAAATCGCTACAGTAACCAAGTTTTTAAAACATTTGTGGTAACTTTAAAGGCTTTCAAAAAATTTGCATAATTGCTACTTCATTGTGATGAGCTCTTAAAGTCGCACAAAAAGTTTGAAGCGAACAGTTTTTTGTTATTTTCTGTGATACCATATTTTTATAGTGGAACCTAGAGTCGCATCATGTTTTGTTTAGAATAAAGTCATTGTTTTAATAAAAAAGGCTAAAATCATAAATGCAAAAAGCTGTGTGTTCGAAACCCATGCACCGCAACATCTTTTTCCAAGCTTCTGGATTTAGTTCCTACATGCTGATGCACATAGCACTGATAATTGCCAACATAGTTGTTTGCCGTGAAAACCAAATTGCCAGATAACTTTAAAAGCTTTCAAAAAGTTGCCTTAACGCTACTTTGTTGTGATAGGCATGTAAAGGCGCACAAAAAATTGAAGCAAACAGCTTTCGGTTATTATCTATACTACAGTAGTTTTATAGTAGAGCCAAAAGTCGCGTCTTGATGTTCTTGGAATAAAGAAATTGTATTACCGAAAAAGGCAAACATTAAATATGCAAAAAGCTGTGTGTTTGATACCCATGCACCGCATTATCTTTTTCCAACACTTTTGGATTTAGTTCCTACATGCTGATGCACATAGCGCTGATAATTGCCAAAATAGTGGTTTGCCATGAAAAACAAATTGTTAGCAATTTAATTTTGACAAAACAAACTTCATACGGTCAATTGAATGATTATTTTTAAAATAGATGTATAGTTAATGGCTTTTCAAAGCTTGGCAATATGTTTAGCGGATATAATCGATGAACAAATTGGTCTCTACGAATCTGTGAAAGAAACCTTTTTGTACTCTGTACTCTTAACAAAAAAGGCCAGCAGTAAATATGGGAAAAGCTGTGTGTTTGATATCCATGCACGGCAATATTTTTTTTCAACTCTTTTGGATTTAGTTTCTACATGCTGATGCACATAGCGCTTGTAACTGCCAAAATAGTTCTTTGCTGTAAAAAACAAATGGTAAGCAATTTAACTTTGACCAGACAAACCTCATACAGTCATCTGGATGATTATTTTCAAAATATATGTGCAGTTAAGGGCTTTTCAACGCTTGACAATGTGTGTAGCAGATATAAACGCTGAATAATTTGGGTTCTATTCAGTGCGGTTTAAACTCGCAACTTTCAATGAAAGTCTAGGCTTGAGGAATTTGAAACAGATTATTCACATCAAAAGGAGAAAGTTTTGCAGACGACTGGTTCCGCAAAAGATTATCGATAGTGTTGGCACATTAACCAGTAAGTGAGATTGTGTAACACAGACCAGATGCCAAAAATAATTAAACTGACTCGCTGGCGCCTGCGCCGCTCACTTAAAAACTGTTATGAAAAAGTATGAAACACCAACCTTGTTTTTACTCTGCAATTGATCATCTGACTTACTTTAAAAATTGCCAATGCCAAAGAAACTTATGGCAATCTAAAACCTGTCACAGAACAAGGTTCAAATAGCATAAATCAAGTTATATAAATTGATTACTAGTTGCTCTAACAAATAATAAAAATTAACACAAAAACATTGGACAAGTTGCTGTAATTTAAATAGTTTAGTCACTTTTCGGTCTAAACTATATGGTATATATTCTGTTGACTGAGGTGCCTTGTATAAATATAGACACTTATTAGCCCTGTTCACACGACTGAAAGTCAGAGTCCAACAAGGTTTGCGTAAATGTAATTATAAGATAATTCTCGAAAGGTCGGCCAGACAGTTCAGAACAATATTTAAAGATATAATTGGAAAAAACAACTATGAACAGAGTGAGGCAACTCTTTGGCTGTGTGAGGTTTGTCGTGTCAAAAATAATTTGCTAACAATTAGTTTTTCACAGCAAAGAGCTATTTTAGCAATTTTTTGCTCTATGTGCATCAGCATGTCGGAACTCAATCCAAATGCATTAGAAAAAAATATTGCCGTGCCAGGGTTTCGAACACACACCTTTTTGCATATTTATAGTTGGCCTTTTTTCGTTTATTCATCGCTTTAGTTCAAAGATGTATATTAACAAAAAAGGTCAACGATAAATAAATTTTAAATTTAAAATAGATGCGCAGGTAATGGTTTTTTGATGCACTTGCGCGAATTTATTTGAAAATGTATGCTGCCACCGCCTGCATAGATTTCTTCACACTAAATCGTCTAACGTATTGCAGTTTATTTCGTACACCTTTTTAAAATTAGATGTATCTGACCTAGTTCAAGCTTTACTATTGCAAAAACTAAAATATGGTACAAAATGGCATAATTCCAAATTTATTCTTCGACTTTTATATGATCAATTAAATAGTTAATTGTAGAGTTTAAGCAAAATTAATGCAAACTTTTGCTGTTTTTGAAAAGTTCTTTTTTGTCCTAGCTCAAATTTTATATACTTTAAATTATGAGCTTTGTCTAACTATAGCTGCAAATTTTCCCTGTTAACACAGTCAAATGTCGGAGTCCAAAAAGAGTTGTTTAAATTTAATTAATAGAATTTTTTTAAAGTCAGCCAGACAGTTTAGATCAATATTTTAGTATGTGATAGGAAAGTGCAAGTATAAACCGACTTTTCATGAGGAGTTCGATCATCGCAGACTGCAGTACATCTCATATTCACAATGCAATGTAGTAACTGGATTTTGAATATAGTAGTAGTAATTTTAAAAAATTTTGAAAAAGTAGAAATAGCAGTTATCTTCCCATGTATGAATCAAAATTAAATTTTAAATTTTAATTAAATGTTAAATTTTTTAAAGCCCACAGAAGTGCAAATAAAACAGCTTTGTGTCATTATCTATGTTATGCTTTAAATTGAGCTGAGAGTAGAGTCTAAAGTTCTTTATTAGTTCACACAAAATTTAGATCAATATTTTAAGATGTTATAAGAAAGGGCACACAAAAGTTCAAATAAAACAGATTTGTGTTATTATCTAGATCACATTTCAAATGGAGCTAAGAGTAAAACTGAAAACTCTTTGGGGTTAGTTCAGATAGACTGATGGTCTCAGCATTTGCAATTGCAGAAAAAGTTTTTTATTGTGAAAAATAAAATGTTAGCATTTTAATGTTGACTAGACACACCCCACACAGACATCTAGATAATTATTTTTGATTTAGTGATGATTAGATGTTTCAAGTGACAATGCGTGTGCTTTGACAATGTGTGAAACGAATATAAATGATGAATAAATTGGCTTCTACTTGGTGTGGTTTAAACATGAAACTTTCATTGAAAGCTTAAGCTCGAGACTTTTAAGTCAGATTAATTCCATCGTAGGGAGGAAATTTTGCAGTCGACTGGTAACACTAAATATTAAACCAGGAATCAGCAACCCGCGGCTCAAAAGCCGCATGTGGCTTTTTTATCCTTTTGCTGCACCTCCCTTTAACTTTGGACTTATTTCTTTTTCCACCTCTTACCTTATGCCAAACAATTATTTAAAAAATCAAAGTTTCAACAATTCATAGTTTAAACTATAAATTCAGTTTGTTTCTGTTCAAAAAACTACGATATTTGTGGTAAATTAAATAGCATAAATTGTGTCCTTTTGAGTGCAATTTACACTCATACTTTTCAATGAAGCCGAAGCTTGAAAGAGTTAACATAGAAAATCAACAGCAATGTGACAAGTGACATGTTTTATTTCATTCTATTCATTTTAATAGAATTCATCGTTCAACTGCTACATTTCATCAGCATTATTTGATCAAACTATCATTAGCATGTTAGTCGTCTATCATCAATTGACTAACACTTGGATGACAGTCCAAATTGTGCGGTTTTTTTTGGTATAGTTTGTTTTTCATATTTTGTAATATAATATCACTTTCAGGTTTTATTAAAAATTGTTTTTCATATGGCAACAAAAAGTTGTTTTCACATTTTTAATGTCATGTTTTTAATAGGATTGATGCTCAAAGATATTATGTGTGAACTAATTACTGTAAGGTTTCATTCTGTAACATCATAGCAACATACCGCAATGCCATCACAAAAACAGTTGGGTCACTCTCATTATCTTGTCATTCAGTGTCACTGTTTAATAGTATCAAATTCATACAATTTATCAATTTGACCAAAAGATCAAATTTGTATCCTCAAACTAGCAGGGACAGACTTAGCTACATTATGTAATGCAATGTGTTGCTAAACTGTCACCCTGGATCACCATTGTTGGCTTGAACTACCATCAGTGTTAGTCATCCATAACAAACTGCCTAACTCCGTCATTACATTTGCTTTTGATCTGTTAATTTTACCAGTATAGTGTACATTTCATAAATTGCCACATACAAAATTTATTGAAATTCAATTTTTAAATGGCAACAAAAATTAATTCCACATTTGTAGAACCATGGTTTTACTAGGAAGTATGTTCCTAGCTATTCTCTGTAAATTAATTACAATATTTGCATACAATTAGAGCCCAGCGACCGACCTCCTATGGCAAGGCAATACTATGATGGAAACAGCTGTGTTTTTCTCATTCTTTCATGATTTAGTGTCACTGCTTACAAATGAGACACTCATACAATCCACTATGTTTGTGCCATTGAAATGGTCTTACAAACTGACAGCATTGCACTAGTACATGCAAATAGGTCATGCTTTCCAGTCTTGCCTTACTTTATAAACTAGTAACACATGTATTATGATTAATGTCATGAGAATTGGCAGATTTCTTATTTTCCGCATGGCCATGGGGAGTAATGTCCTTCAACTTTTGAAAATGCAAACTTAACGCAAGGTGTCACACAACCGTCACTCTATTATAGTAGGTATAGTATATTATTATTGTTTCAAGCATGGTCTGCTTGTCGGCAAACTTGGTTAGTACTGCATATTATAAAGTTTTACTAACCTGTCCATTACTGCAAAGCTTACACACTCTATACGCTCTCTTTCTGGTCACCTTCTGTTCGTTCAGCTAGTCTCTTTGGCATAGTCTCTTTGGCATGTCTAACTCCCTTCTGCTCCTATTTTAAACTAGTCTGTAATATTTAATTAACATCAATTTCAACAAATTAATATTTCAAGTCCAGAGAGTCTTATCCTGCAAGCTAAAAGATCAAATTTTAATCATTTAATTAGCGGGTAGGAGACTTGGATATGCATTCAAACAAATCTTATTGTTGAGCTGTCCGTTGGATCACCCTTAATAGACTGTAATACCATCGGCGTGTTAGTCATCCATTATGAACTACCTTTTTTAACGATTCTCCTGAACATCAATACTTATTGAATTTATAGGATACATGAAAATCTTTTACGTTTAGACTGGGCTTTGAAGTACAATACATCATAGTTTAACAGCTTCTAACGAATCATGCTCTTAACTTTGATATGAATATAGCAGTCTTTTGATTTGGTCACTGACTTGCCATGCAAATATCTCACATGTCAGACAGCAACACTGTTTTTAAAACTGTAATAGGCTGCTTTTGTACACCGAGTAATCAGTTAAGGATTGAAAAAAGCTTTTACAAAATTATGTTTTGTTTAAAAAATCTTAATCCGAATAGAAAATAAATGGAAATTCAGCTACATGTAGCCAAAGTTTCTAAATGCTTTTTAATATTTTTTGCGAATGTGTTACTTGAAAGTGTTGTTAATACACACATTTTTATTACGCCTTTTAAAAGACATAATAATTTTATATAAAAGCAAGGTGATATCATAATTATGCTGCCAACATGCGTAATTATTTAATTACTGCAGTCTGAAATAAATTCTAACGCTGTGGTCAGCATTGTGCACAGTATCAGATGATGTGTAGAGCCTGTTTTAAACGTGTCTACATTTTTGTATTGCTTTTACAAAGTGCGTAAAAAGATTGAAACTAAGAAATTGGTTTTCATTTATTAAAAATTGGTGAAATTCAAAACAATCATACGCTAGCACAATCTCTAATGACATCATTTTCGTAACGCTTTATCTTTCAAACTTTTATGTATATTAGTAAAAATTGAATGAAAAATGTTGGAAAGCTGTGCAAGTTGATAAAAATTCTGACGCAAAAGAATTTGTATCAATTCATAACTCATACATTCTGACATAGTGGGTACATAGACAAAGTTTATTCGCTTTGCTTGTTTGTCATAAGGCATTTAATGAGGAATCTTACATAGCATTAGTAACTGTTAATATCTAACACATTTAAAACAAAACATATATATAAAACAGTAATGTACACTTTTATAAGTACGAGAAGTCCTAAAATAAATTTTGTATTCAAGGTCATTCCCTCTTTTTAAACGCACAGCTTGCAAAACTGTTTTTAATTTATACAAATACAATATTTGCACATTATTTGACACCAACTGCATTTTAGTATACTAATTATGGCCTAAGAAACAGAAAGTTCTTGCTAAAAGCCTAATTAACTAATTGATCAGCGTCCCACGCAGCTATGGTAAGAACATCATGATAAAAGTGTGACTACCTGTTCATTTATTTATTTACGTATTTCCTCTAAGAAAACGTAAGGTTATCTGATAGAGAGATTTGGCAAAAAAATTCAGTAGCCAGTAATCGTTTTCTTTTTAAACGCAAGTTTGACCAAGCTTTGTCTAGAGTAGAAAAATGTTTGATCTTTAATAGCTGATTAAAATTTTAAACCAGTTGAACTCTAAGTTGAACAGGTCAATTAATAGCTTACAACAGAGTTAATAACAATATTGAACATATACACGTACATGTGGCACTGACTCACCTGATATTAGCTGATAGGATAATATTCCTTGGTTAATTTACAAAAGCAAGTGGAGAAAGATGCATGCAATATTTCAGTGATCAGCTTGAGCAAACAATACAACTGACTACAGATAGTTTTGTTTACTTCGAGTTTACATAGGTTAAAATGTGGTAATGGCTGGCACTGTGAGACATGAGAACACAATTACCACAAAGACTGTGTAAGCACATCCACTTAAGATGTTCTTGTTTAGTCACATTATATTTAACTTACATGTATTGCATATCTTACACTGTTTTACAGATATTTTGGCAACACAGCAGCTTTTTATTTTACAGATTATATTTATTCACTTTTAGTTGACTATTTTTTAGAAAATAGCTAACTCTAAAACAATTTTTTTAATGTTTCAGAAAACATTCAGCATTTGCCTTAGCTAATACTAGTTCTCACTGCAGACTATAACTGAAATATTGCAGACATAACACCAATTATACATTTAATCCTTCGTAGGTAGTTATTGCTCTAGAGTCTTTGAATTTAACTTCAGCTTTTGACGTCTCCATTCATTTATCATTACATAACAGTCTATGAATTCGTATGCCATCATGTAGAGTTTGGTAACAGTTTGTATAAATACCTTCTTAGCCTAACGGTTGCTCCAACCTTCGGATGCTTTGTAAATCTGAAAAGACCATCAAATAGAACTTCTGTAGTATGAGACATTTGTAACCAGTTCGGGCGTGTCCCGATATTTACCAACTCTGTATAAAAACAGCTCTGTGTTAGGGCTAATTTATATTATATGATTATGGATGACTAAGTTAAAATAGTGATTTATAATGCTGCAAATTCTTTGTGATAAACCAAACTCACAGACCTTATGTCTAATGATTTAGATCTACAAAGATTTAGTGATTGTTTGACGAGTTCTGCTGATCTTATATATCCCAGATCAGGGAGTTGGGTATAACTTCAAATATTTGTATTTGTTTGCCGCGAAAAACAAATTGACAAATTACTTTAAAAGCTTTCAAAAAAGTTGCCTAAATGCTACTTTGTTGTGATGAGCGCTTAAAGGGGCACACAAAAATTTAAAGCAAACAACTTTTGGTTATTACCTATAATACAGTATTTTATAGTAGAGCCAAAAGTCACGTTATGATGTTCCTGGAATAAAGAAATTGTATTACCGAAAAAGGCAAACATTAAATATGCAAAAAGCTGGGTGTTCGATACCCATGCACCGCATTATCTTTTTTCCAACGCTTTTGGATTTAGTTCCTACATGCTGATGCACATAGCGCTGATAATTGCCAAAATAGTTGTTTGCCGTGAAAAACAAATTGAAAAATAACTTTGAAAGCTTTCAAAAAAGTTGCCTAAATGCTACTTTGTTATGATGAGCTCTTAAGGGCGCACAAAAAAATGAAACAAACAGCTTTCTGTTATTATGTATAATAATGTATAATACAGAATTTTAATAGTAGAGCCAAGAGTCGCCTCATAATGTTCTTGGAATAAAGAAATTGTATTACCAAAAAAGGCAAACATTAAAAATGCAAAAAGCTGTGTGTTTGATACCCATGACCGGCAATATCTTTTTCCAACGTTTCAGGATTTAGTTCGTACATGCTGATGCACATAGCGCTGATAATTGCCAAAATAGTTGTTTGCCATGAAAAACAACTTGTTAGCAATTTAATTTTTTACAAAACAAACATCATACGGTCAATTGAATGATTATTTTTAAAATAAATGTGCAGTTAATGGCTTTTCAAAACTTGACAATATGTTTAGTGGGTATATTCAATGAATTAATTGGGTTCTATGAATCTGTGAAAAAACCTTTTTGAACTCTGTACTATTAACAAAAAAACTAAAAGGCAATATTTTTTTTCAACTCTTTTGGATTTAGTTCCTACCTGCTGATGCACATAGCGCTGGTAACTGCCAAAATAGTTCTTTGCTGTAAAAAACAAATTGTTAGCAATTTAACTTTGACCAGACAAACCTCACACAGTCATCTGGATGATTATTTTCAAAATCGATGTGCAGGTAAGTGCTTTTCAAAGCTTGACAATGTATGTAGCAGATATAAACAATGAATAAATTGGGTTCTATTTAGTGCGGTTTAAACTCGCAACTTTCAATGAAAGCCTAGGCTCGAGGAATTGGAGACAGATTACTCACATCAAAAGGAGAATGTTTTGCAGACAACTGGTTCCGCTAAAGATTAGCGGTAGTGTTGGCACATTAGCTAGTAAGTGAGATTGTGTAACAGAGGCTTGATGCCAAAAATAATTAAACAGACTCGCTGGCGCCTGCGCTGCTCACTTAAAAACTGTTATGATAAAGTATGAAGCACCAACCTTAGATTTAGACTCATTACTACTTTGTTGTGATGAGCTCTTAAAGTCGCACAAAAAGTTTGAAGCGAACAGTTTTCTGTTATTTTCTGTGATACCGTATTTTTATAGTGGAATCAAGGATCGCATCATGGTGTGCTTGGAATAAAGTCATTGTTTTAATAAATAAGGCCAAAATTAAAAATGCAAAAAGCTGTGTGTTTGATACCCATGTACCACAATATCTTTGTCCAACGCTTCTGGATTTAGTTCCTAACGGTAGACGTATTTGAAAACGTATGCTACATTTTCACACCAAAAGGAGAAACTTTTGCAGCCGACTTGTGCCATTAAGTAATAGAACAACTCACTGTCACCTGTTGTCGGCTTAAACCATTGTTTCAAAATACACGTAGAGATTAAAACAAGCCTCTCCGGCACTCCGCGAGTTCCAGTAATGTTATGAAATAGATTAAAAAGTTGAAATAGTACAATTTTGTACAATAGTCAAATTTTGTTATTTGATCATCTTAATACAGATTTTTTACATCATAGAATTTAACTCTTTTCTATAAACTCATGTAGATGTATTTGAAAATTTATGCTACCACAGCTTGCAGAGAACTCGTTACAATAAAGCGTCTAACGCATTGCAATTTCAGACAGCAGCCTCATTTCACAGTGCGATGAATATGAGGACCTTTAAGTTTTACAACTGCAAAATACTTTTGGCCACGTAAATTTTAAAATTACAATAAGGTTCAAAGTGGCATAATTCTAATTTTATTATTAATACCTTTTATTAATGATTTTTTTAACATTATACATTTTAAACTATGTTAACACGCTTCACTCTTGTTTTTTAATAGTTTGCGCTTTTTTGGAGCTAACTTACACGGTATAAACTCTGCTGAAAATCAAGCGTCAATAAAATGTAGGGGAGTAATTTCTCTGTTAACACAGTCAAAAGTCAAAGCCAAAATAGGGCTGCTCAAATGGAATTAAAATATTGTTTTTAAAAGTCAGTCAAAATACTTAGATTAATAAGCCAAAATTTCGTAAGAAAATACATTTATAAGCCTTCTTTCTCATAAATTAAGAATTTGGTCATCGAAGATTGCAGGACATTTGAAAATTGCAATTTGTTATATTAAACCAATTGAAAAAAAATTATAGTAATTTTAAAAACTGTCGAAACAATCAATATGGCTGTTATCTTTTCACAATTGAGTTATTAATTTTGCATGCACTTTTTATAAAGTTTTTTCAATGTCATAAATACAAGTATGTTGCGATAAACCTGTTAAAGCTCATAAAATGGAGAATATAACAGTTTTTTCTTATTGCACATGATACGTTGAAATTCGAGCTCAGCTTAAAGTTGAAAAATGTTGCATTAGACCTAAGGATTTGGTTATGGAAGGCTGCAAGACATTTGAAAAGTACATCGTGTTATATTAAAGGAACTATGAAAGTAATTGTAGAAATTTTAAAATTCGATAAAGTCAAAATGGCTGTTATATTTTCATGATTGAGTTATTAATTACGCATGCATGTTTTAAAAGGTTTCCACAAAGTCAAAAATACAAGTCTGTTGCAGTAAACGTTTTAGGCTCACAAAAAGGAGAATATAACAGTTTTCTCTTATTATATATAATTCAATTATAATTGAGCTCAGCTTAAAGTTGAAAAACTCTGCATTAGGAAGATACCAAGAAAATGATCCTGTTTGGTCATAGTGTGTCATCTAGTGTAGATTCAGTTGCCAGTAGTATTTAAATCATGGTGCACCTGGAAACAATACGCCGTATTAACCAAAAATGCCACAGACAAACACGCAAAAGGCTGTGTGTTCAATACCCATCCATGGCAATATCTTTTTCAAAGCTTGTGGAATCAGTTCAAACCGACTTATGAACTCAACAATTGTTATTACACAAAGGTTTTTTTTTCTGTGGAAAACAAACGAGTAGCACTTAAATTGGACCAGCCATGTCACAAAATCATCTTGATAGTTATTTTTGAACTTGTTCATATAATTGATTTTCAACAGGTTTATGTTTGTGTTTTGAAAATGTGTATATCGGAAATGAACAATTAATAGATTTGGTTTTATTAGTGCTATTCAAAGTCGCCACTTTCAATGAGTGCTTAAGCTCGAGATGTTCGAGTCGCATTTCTAACATCAAAAGGAGAAAGTTTTGCAGACGACTCGTGCCCTTAAGTATTAGAACAACTCACTATCACCTGTCGTCTGCCTAAACTATTGTTTCAAAATACATGTAGGAATTATAACAAGCCTCTCCGGCACTCCACGAGTTCCAGCCGTTTCATGAAATCGATTAGAGAGTTGAAATAGTACAAAAAAATTTTCAATGGATTAGTTAAGATTTATTTAAAAATGTATGCTACTTCAGTTTGTCAAAAACACTTTAAATTAATATGTCTAATGCATTGCAAGATCAGTTACCACCTCATGTTACAGCACGATGAATATAAGCCTTTTCAAGTTTTACAACTGCAAATATTTTTGGCCACCTACATGTAGCTTTCAAAACTCAAATATATTTGTCATTGCACATTATGTAATTTAACGTAATATTAACATTTCTTACCGCTTTTTTAATAGGTAATTGCATTTTTAGGCTAATTTAAATTATATAAACTCTGCTGAAAAATGAGCCTTGTTGAGCTATAGCCACTTATTATCCCTTTTTACACAGTCAAAATTTGAGCCAATAAAGAGTTGTTTAAATGAAGTTTAAAGATTATTTTTAATATCAGTCAAATACTTTAGATCAATACTCAAAAATATTGTAGGCCACCCAACTTAAAACTACAGTAAGATACAAAATTGCATAATTTAACTGTTGTTATTCCATCACCTTATGATTTATTATTTTTCATTATAGAACTTGAGGCTATATCAACACAAGCAACTGCCGTTTGTTAATAGTTTTCATATTTTTTGGCTCAACTAAAATAGTATAAACTATACTTAATAATGAGCCGCATTCAACTATAGCCGCGTATATCTCCTGCTAACGCATTTTTTTTTCCAACTTCATTGCAATCAATTCTGACAGATCAATAGACACAGCGTTTTTATCGCAATAATCTTCTTTGCTGTTAAAAACAAGTTGTTAGCACTTTACATTTGACCACACACTCTTCACACAGTCATCTTTATAATTGTTTGAGAATTAGGGCAGTTATTGCCTTTTCAAAGTGGCAATGTGTGTGATTTGACAATCTGTGTTGCGGATGGATAAATACCATGTTGAATTTCAGGTTTCATTTGGTGCGATTCAATTACGCAGCTTTTAATAGAAGCGCGAGCTTAAAGCAGTTGAATCGGTGTATTACAATCAAAAGAAAAAGCTTTTGCAGACAACCTGTGCCACAGAAAATTAGACCAACTCGTCGTCATCTGCAATGTCTGTTTAAAATATTGTTTCATATACGGAGTAATGAACAAGCTTCTTTGCCATTCTGCAGTTTGTCATCCATTTTCATTAAACATTTAGCCAGTTGAAATAATACAACAAATTTTAACGGATTCGCGCAGACGTAAATGTCATTGCATGCCACTATAACCTGCAAAGAGCTCGTTACATTACCAGCTGTTGCATTGCGGTTTTAATTAGCGCCTCGTTTCTCAGCGCAATGTATCTTATCTACTTCAGGTTGTACCAGTGCCAAACAGCTTTTCGCCACTTTATTCCTATTGCAAAATGATTTTCGAAATGGCATAACTCCGATTATATCATTTGATAACCTTGTTAATAGTTTACTTTTCATAATTCGTAAGAAAATGCCACATACAGAATTTATAGAAAATCATTTTTTGCAAGGCAACAAAAAATAATTCCACATTTGTAGAACCATTGTTTCAAAATGTTTGTAACTCTTCTCTGTGAATTAATTACAAGATTCCTATATAATCCTAGTACAGAGTCTGACCCCGTATGGCACGGTGATGCAATGATGGAAACAGCTGCGTCTCTCTCATTTTTTCATCATTCAGTGTCACTGTTTACAAATGAGACACTCATACAATCCGCCATGTTTGTACCATGGAAATGACCATACAGACTGACAGCATTGCACTTGTACATGCATTGCTTTTAGTCTTGCTTTACTTGATTAACTAGTAACCTGTGTACTATAAATAATTTCATGAGAACTGGCAGATTTCTTAATTTCCACATAGCCATGGGGAGCTGTGTCCTTCAACTTTTGAAAATGCAAACTTAACACAAGGTGTCACACAAACGCCACTCTATTACAGTTTGATGTTTCAAGCGTGATCTACTTGTTGCCAAAGGTGGTTAGTACTGTATAAGTTAAAAATTTACTAGCCTGTCCATTACTGCAAAGCTCACATTCTATATGTTCTCTTTCTAGTCACCTTCTGTCTGTTTGGCCAGTCTATTTGGCATAGTCTGTTTGGCATGTCTAACTCCTTTCTGCTCCCATTTCAAACTAGTTTGTAGTACTTAATTAACATCAACTTTTACAAATTATTATTTCAAGTACAGAAAGTCTTATACTGCAAGCTAAAAGATCAAATTTTAATTATTCAATTAGCGGGCAGTAGACCTGGATATGCATTCCAACCAAACTTATTGTTGAGTTGTCACGTTGGATCACTCGTAATAGGTTGTAATACCATTGGCATTTAGTCATCCATTATGAACTACCTTTTATAATTATTCTACTGAACATCAATACGCATCGAATTTATAGGTTACATGAAAATCTTTCACATTTAGACTATGCTTTGAAGTACATTACATCGTAGTATAACAGCTTCTACAAAATCATGCTCTTGCTTTTGATATGAATATCGCAGCCTTTTTATTTGGTTACTGACTTGCCATGCAAATTTCTCACGTGTCAGACAGCAGCACTGTTTTTAAAACTGTAATGGGTTGTTCTTTGTAAACCAAGTAACCAGGTAAATATTGAAAAACTTTTACAAAAGTTATGTTTTGGTTCAAAAAATTCTAATTTGGATGAGAAATATGTGGAAATTCAGCTACATGCTGCTGAAATTTTAAAATGCTTTTTTATGTTTGTTGTGGTTCTTGAAAGTGTTGTTGATACACATATTTTTATTACGCCTTTTAAAAAACAAAATAGTTTTGTATAAAAGCAAAATAATACCATAATTATGCTGCCAACATGCGTAATTATATATTTATTGCGCTTTACATTATTTTCTTTGAATTACTGATGACTATAAGATACTTTAGTCTAAAACCTATGTTAATGTTGTGGTCAGCATTGTGCCCAATAGAAAATGTTGTGTAGACCTTAGTTTTAATGTTTCCACACTTTTTTATTATTTTTACAATAAGCATGAAAAGATTGAACATGAGAATTTAGTTTTTATTTACTAAAAATTGGTGAAATTCAAAACAACCATATGCTAGCACAATTTCTAATGACTTCATTTATGTAATGCTTTTTTGAAAAAATTTATTTCTATTGGTAAAAATTGAATGCAAAATTTTGGAAAGTTTTGCAAGTTGAGAAAGATTCTGCTGCAAAAGATCATGCATCAATTTACAACTCATACATTCTGACATGGTAGGCACTTAGACTACATATATTTGCTTTGTTTGTCGGTCATATGGCTTGCGTTAATGAAGAATCTTACATATCATTAGAAATTAATAATATCTGACACTTGTCAAACTAAAAAATTAATACAAAATAGTAATGTACACTTTTGTAAGTAAAACTAATATAAGCATGTGTCAAACGTTTATTATATTATTTACGACCTAAGAAACAGAAAAGTGCTCATTAAAAATCACTCTGGCCAAATTAACTCCTTAGTCTGCGCCCCGCTCAGTTATGGTAAGAAAACCATGGTAAAAGTGTGACTGCCTATTCATATATTTATTTGCATATTTTATCTGAGAAAACATAAGGTTATTTAATAGACAGATTTGGAGAGAAACTTCAGTAGCAAGTACTTGTTTACTTTTTAAATGCAAAGTTGTCCAAGCTTGGGCTGTAGTAGAATTATGTCTGATCTTTAATAGCTGATTGATAATCTAAACCAAATGAACTCTAAGTTGAACAGGTCAATTATGTGCTTACAGCAGAGTTAATAACAATATTGAACATATACATGTACATGTGGTACTGACTGACCTGATATTAGCTAATAGGATAATATTCTTAGATTAATTTACCAAAGCAATTGGTGAGAGATGCATACAATATTTCAGGAATCGGCAAGAGCAAACAATATTACTGACTACCGATAGTTTTGTATACTCCGAGTTTATATTGGTTGAATTGTTGTGATTTCTGCCACTGTGAGACATGAGAACACAATTATCACAAAGACTCGGTGAGTTAATCCACTTAAGATGTGCTTGTTTATATATATGATAATTAACTTATATGAATAGCATATCATGTTTTATGAAACATTCTTAAACATTCTTTTTTTAAAACAATTCTTAAAAAAAGAATTGTTTTAAGAAACATTAAAACAATTCTTTTAATGTTTCAGAAGACAATCAACACTTGCCATTTTGTAAATTCTTAGGCAAATGTTTGCAGCCAATTCTGCAATTTATGAATATATATCATGTAGCTCAATAATAGCATAGCAAGGTTGGGTGCAACCTTGTTTCTTTTGATCTTACTGGCTGCTTGATGTAGTGAGCCAAAATTATAATCTCCGCTGATATTAACTAATTCTAGTTTTCACTGCAGACTATAACTGATAAATAGCAGAAATAACACCAGTTATACACTTTAATCGTTGTTTTGTAGTTATTGATTCACAGTCTTTGAATTTAATTTCAGCTTTTGATGCCTTCATTCATTTATCAATACATAACAGTCTTTGAAAGTGTTTGCCATCATGTCGTGTTTGGTAACAACTTGTATCGGTACCTCCTCAGCCTAACAGCTGTTCAAACCTTCGAAAGCTTTGTGAAACATAAAAAACCATCAAATAGAACTTACATGTTTTAGTATGAATCATTTGTAGCAAACTCAAACGTGTCCAGTTATTTATTATTTCCGTATAAAAACAGCTTTTTAAGGGTTAATTTAATTTTCAAGACTTTGGATGACTGAGTTAAGATAGTGATTTATAATGCTGCAACTTATTTGCGATAAACAAAACTCACAGACCTTATGTCGGATGCCTTAGATTTACAGAGATACAGTGAGTGCTTGACGAGCTCTGCTGATCTTGTGTGTCCCAGATCAGGGAGTTGGATATAACTTTAGTTATTTGCGTTTCCCATTTCATCTGATGATGTAGTCTTTCACTCAATAATACCCGATGACAATTTAGGGACGGCATCACAGAATAAGTGCTGGGAGTATTTTTGTCAACTTTTATTAAATTTTTTGAAGACGTCCTTAATTGTTGACATTTCTGTAAATTTAGTTACCTCGACAGAGTGTTTAGAATAAATACTGTCTACTTTTATGGGTTAGTATACAAGTTGCAATACCAAAAATAGCTCCATAGCTATGCTGTAGGTACTAGTTACCTAGTACCTTTAAAATATATTGTAGGCATAAATGTACAATATTTAATTTAATTTGAAAAATATGTATAAAACTATGTTAACCAACTAATATTTTATTCAATAAAATTTAGTTGTTGTTTCATACTTTCGAGTATCAGCTATCTTGCTAAAAATAGTTGCAGAGTCATTCTTGTCATAATTTAATCTACCCTAGGACACTTATATTTCGCTAGTATTTAGTTTCGTGAGTAGCACACAGAGTAAAATTTCGCTGCAACTTAATTTCGCAGCTCTGATGAGTGCGAAAATATAGTCATGTGAAAATAAATACAGTGGAACAAACAAATTAGATTCCTCAGGTCCGGTCCTCTAGTAAAAAAAGTTTTTATATTTGCGACTAGTTTGTATTTGTAACCCGCAGGTATAAATGTAAGGCAGAAATCGATAATTCAACGTGATCGCTTGCTGCCATTTGTTTCTTGGACTATCAATGACGTCTCGGTCCTTTCCGTCGTGACCGATATGGTACCAATATTAGATCTCAAGTATTTATAGCAAGCGATGGCCATGGCACGTTTTGAGTTCACAATATTTCAAATTTAAAAAAAATCAAATACAGTACATGTCTCATAAAAAAAAAAATAGATAGCAACCAACATCACAACCAGAACTGTATAACATGGTTGGACCTGGTGAGGGTTGTTATCGTTTTTGGTTGGCAGTAAAATTCATCACTACAATAAGTATTACTTAATTGTATGACTTCACCTACCAGACTTTCATCCTCATCAGTTACAAAATCGGTGACTAAACTGATATCATCATCTTCTTCGTTTGTCTTGGCTTTTCCAAAAAAACTTGTTATCTTAATTTGCTTTGCCATGCTGCTCATTCGGTGTATTAACGAATTTACTAGAAATTTCCCAATGAGCTCAATCACACACAAAATTATCTGCATTTCTAATATCACGATTTTGTTGTGGATATCAATGAACTACAGGGCCGTATTCCCTTGGACAGCTGGCCGGCTAAGACGCCCCAACTTTTTAGGATTTTCATAGTCCAACGGCTATAGAAAGGTTTTTATCGCTGTAGAATATCACTCTATTCGAAGCCATAGATACAAACATCAACTTTTAGTAGTTCTTAGGCGTCATTATTATCTTCATCAGCGGCAAAATATTCTTGTTAACGACTTTTATAAAGGTTTGCAAAATATCAAGTTTTAGCAAACATCTGCTTGCCCATATCCTACTTAATGAACTTGAAATAAAATCGGCAAAAATGATCTTTGTTAAAACGCTTAAAAAAAAGATGTCTTCTTTCTGAGCTTTTTAACTGCATACAAGTTTTGCCTGTTTTAATTTTAAAACGTTTATTCAGTCACATCAGCTAAAACAAAGCAAATCTCAAAAAATAGAAAAATGTTGATACTTGCCAATAAAATTTTTTAAAACTTCACGTGAGAGGCCCGGCTGAGGCCTTACATAAGAGAAACCTGTTGGGAGCTTACAGCACCCCCCCCCCTCCTTCTCCACACCCCAGATGTTCATAACTAGTCGTCTAACATTAGCCCCCCAACTTGCAACCAGTGAATACAGGCCTGTGTAGAACATAGCTATTTAATTTCGAATTTTCGCTAGTTCGTTATGATAGTCTAGTTTCGCGCATGAATTTTTCGCGTGATGATGACTCCGCGAAAACGCGAAAGTTAGATGCCGCGAATACTTAAGTGTCCTAGGGTAGCATGAAACAGGCAAACTTTAAACTTATATTATTTGAATACTGCTGTATTATTTTGTATATTATGTTTTGAGATTTTGACATTATCATAACATTCTGTCAAAAGATCTGAGGTATTTTAAAACTTTGAATGTCAAATATTTGAAATAAAACACCAGTTTGGGGTAAACTTTCATACGTTTAATACCTAACACCTGCGGAAGTTTGGTGAGTATTTGGCTATTTCTCAGCATTCTATGTAGCCTAAGATTAGGGAGTCTGAGTATAGTTTTAATTATATGTGTCTCTCGTCATTTATGATGCCATTGTCTTTTTGGGAGTTAAAATTGTAATTGCACCTAGTAGTTATTCTCAATGAGATTAAATTTTGACTAAGTGCAGCAAGCACATCACTAATTAATACTTCATTTAAAGCAATTGTCATACAGTCGTTAGATATGTCCTTTCTGCTTTTATAAAAGATGAACAAAAGTTTCTGTTTGCTATACTTGCATTAAAGCAACATTCATCATAATTCTTCTACAGGTAATATCCTGCAAACATAATGCCACATTTGCATAAGAGCAAGAACATTAATATACTGGCTCAATTTTTTGGGTTCGTAGACCTTTTACTGCTTTTATATAAACATAAAAGGGACCAAGAAACGTAAAAATGTGCTGCAGCCTCTCATTATTTTATATACGACTTTTTTTATATCGTGACTAGACACTGTATGTTACAGACTTGTATGCGCGCACTCTCATAAAAATGCTTTGGAATTATTAAGTCATTATAAATGCCACACCTTTTCATTTTACGGAGTCACTTGGTATAACAGCAGTAAAAGCTAAACAAAAACGTTACAAATAGTGTTCATTTATTTTTCAATTTGGAATATCAAAGGGGTCCTCCTGCGTTCTTTCCTGCGGAAAACCAATCTAAATGGCTCTTCGAGTGAAATAGGTTGCAGACTCCTGCACTAGAGCAAGTTTAATTTTAACTTCATTTCAGGTTTTTACCAGCCTCACTATTTTCTGTGAAAAAAATCTGAAGTACTTGAAACCTTTGACAGTTTAATATAGCAATTTACTTCCATTATTGAGTCAAGTTTCTACTGAAGTTTAACAATGTATGTTCGAAGGTTCGTTTACTGAAATGAGCATAGGTAAAGGTTTTACTGCGTCCAATTTTTAATTAGTAGATTACTGTAATGTTCACAAGGTTGCCACACAATAGCATAAGATACCGCAATTTTTTTAAGAATTTGCGAAAGAAGAAGCGTGATGTTCATGTTCACGAGCGTTAGAGTTTACATATGTTTGCACCGAATGGCTTGCAGGTATGTCTAAACACAGTGTCACTGAATTTAAAATAATTTTAGACTTATTTGTAGGTGATAAGTTATTCAGTATGTGTGAGACCTATAGGTTTTGATTCCATAATCTATAAAATCTTTAGAAAAAAATGGTGTTTTCTTCTTTGTTAAAAGTCAACGATTGCGCAAAGCATTCTTAAGTGCTATAGCGTGAGGACCGTTGAAAATGGTATTATGTTTTTAGGCTAGGATAATGTACTAATTCTAAAGTGAAGTTTTCTAAAGTAAATTTTTCAAAGTGAGTGCTGCTAAAGTTTGTATGAAGAATCCAAAACACTTTTACAAAAACATTTCCTTAGCAACTTGTTTGAAAATTCAATTCTTTATGACAAATGTTTAAAAATATTGCTTTGGCTTTGTCATGGGTTGTCTTGGGGTTGCGTGTTTCTATGTGTTCTCACTGGGAACTGAAACTCATAAATGGCATTCATAATGTAATTGAGATATTGGTGGTTTTAAAAGTGTAATTACTTGAAGTGAGTATTCAAGTATTAAGTAAGTACATTTTAAAATTTGAAACATTTATGAATTTTTGTTCAAATTTTGCTGGACTTTTAACAATATTTTTTGAAGTTTTTAAAAACCTAAAATTTTTAAAGGTAAATTTGAGTTTAAGTTTGAAATTTATTAACTCTATGTAATTGAACAATTTTAAAATTTTGAAATTTTAAAATAGCTAAATGTAGATATTTTTATATCAATGCCAAGGACGAAAATGTTGAACTCATATTTGACACTCCCATGTTTTGTACACAACTCTCATGACAACTCTGACACAATGACAACTACTTTATGTTATTATCATTCTTAGATAGTTTTATATGCCGATGAAACTGACTATTTGCATATACAATAGTTTGTATAATTATAGCTGTCTGTCTTTCTGTTTGTTTGTCTAAAACCACAGTTGATTGCTGAACAAACACTTGTTTTACAGGTCATGCAACAGCAATAGCTTCATAGCAGTACTGTAAGTAATACTTACACACAAACTAAATTTACGATATTAATTAATTTGTGGCTTGATGGTATAGAGATATGTTTCTTGGTGAGAAAACTAGAGTTCAAATCTTGATGAAGACTGATCACTTTTTAAGAATGGTCTAAAAGGGTGTCTCAATAAACATTATGTTGTTGGTTGGGAGGCTCTAGCAAAGGGTCAAATTTTGTTCACATATTTCATGGCTCGACAGTTTCAACGTAATAATGGGACTTGTTTTGAAAGTGAGCGGTCTTGGCTTCAAATCTTGGTGAACCCAAAAGTTTTTTAGAAAAATCTCAGTGTGTTTCTATATGTTTGTGTTGCTATGAAAACCCACTCAACAAGTTGAAATTTGTTTGCGATCTCAAGATATATGTTATATTAAGGCTTGGTTGTCGAGAGAGGGCTGCATCTAGGGCAAGGAACGTTTGGCAATGATTAAGGAACCACATTAACAACTTGAGTTGTCTCAGAGGGCCATCAACTTTCTTTCATATTAAAATGCTCTAAACTAAATATTTTGAATATGTTACTGTTAGTAATAAGGGTGTAGCACTTTGTAAATATTTATAGTGGATTACGTAAAGTCTCTTCAAGTTATCTTTTTTATTTAGTTACTTGTTTTTGGAACATTAAATCAGAATATTTACTCCTTTTATATCTAATTTAAAATAGAAGCGCAAAAGATTGCTTTGGCTGTCATGGGTTGTCTTGGAGTTGGATGCTTCTGCTTGACCCACTCCAACAACAAAGAGGCTTCCCACAAATTGCAAAACTATGTTAGGTTTAACTTAGTTTCTTTTGATCCTGTCTGCTGTCTGGTGTCATTGTTTCATTCGTGAGTTAAATTTTAATCTCCTTTGTTAACTAATGTTCTCACTGTGAACTGGAACTCAATTATGGTAGACATAATTACACACTAGTAATCCCGATGAAAGTACTGCTCTAAACTCTTTGAAGTCGTTTTATATTATCACATCAACTGCTCAATAGACTATGAAAACTGAACTAGAGAGTGTGTCTGTCTCTCTCTCTGCCACCTACTGGCATATCTTTATGCTATGTTACTTATTGAACTTTGCCACAATTCAAAATCCATATGAACCACAGAAAATCATAAAATTTGTATTTCTAGTAATGAAAATATTTAAGGAATAGTGCACTCTAATCATTGATGCAAAATGAAAATTCACTTTTTTGTGGAACTGCAATGTTTGCACTCTGCTACTTTAATATACATATACAAACTAATCAAAAAACACCACAGCACTAGCTGACAATGAATTTTAACTGTTATCCTCAAGTGGCCATGATGTATTTCCTGTCTACAGAATCGTACTGATTTGTTAAATCTTCAATTTATGTCCTGCAGTGCCGAGTGAGTTTTGGTTTCATCTTTCAGCATTTTTATTTTATCTATAACACTAGTTGCTAATAATAGGCCACTAATCAGAACCCAGATAATTATATGTGAACACATTCATCCAGTTTTTGATTGGATAGTAAGTAAACCTTGTCATAAACCAATTCACAGCAATGCCGAAAGTCATGTATTGTTGTGCCTTGTATGCGTGCTGTAAAAAATTAATAATATGTTGTTATATGTTTACATATATAAATGGGATTATGATTTGTATCAGTTGATTTTAGTTAAGCGAGTTAAAAGTTCATCGGGAATCAAATTTATGAAAAGGCATAAAGGGGAACTGACTGAAAATGGTTGAAAATCCCTGGTCGAACTGATATAATCAGCCTGAATAAAAGTAAAAAATGGAGTTGTTCCCCCATTTCTGTGCTCATAAATTTGATCTTTGTTCGGTGTTACCCGATTATGTAGAGACATAATCAATCTACAGTTTCTCAAAAACTTACGCATTTACTTTATAAAATATAAGTTTTAACTTGAATTTGTTTTTTGAGTTTGTTTATCTGTTCTTGAAGATATTTGTTTTATAAATTTACTCATTACAAAGAGCTCCACTTATTATTTTATGGTCTATTTGCTGTACCAATGAAACAATTTCTTCTGAGATTTTTGTAGCTCCGATTTGAGCCTTCAGCACTTGAATTACTAAAAAAATTCATATTTTGCTTTTTGCCGGCTCCCGATTGATTTCCAAGGGACTTGTTTCTCATTTTGGGTGTCGGGTTAGATTCTGATGAAGCTCAATAAAATTGTCCAGGTTGACAATGAAAGTGTGCTTTAAAAATGCCTTGTTGTTGCCCTATCAGATTTTCTTTACATTATTTATGGCTTGATGGTCTTTAGTGTTATTATTGGTTTGGTGCTAAAGGTCCTGGGTTCAAACCCTAGTCAAGTCAGTCTTGTTTGATAAGGACTCGGGTCTCTAAAATGTCAAGCAAGTAGTAATTTTGATATAATTATTTTTATTTAGTTGCACAACTTTGTACTAATAAAAAGAGTTTCCACATGTTTAATTTATGATTAAAATCAAAACTAGTCGGAGAAAAAAAGGCTTTGTCACGGATTTTCTCGGTTTTGCATACTTTTAAGCGCGATTCGCAAGCAACTCCTATCCCAAACAGATATCTCAAAAATTGCAATGCTAGGTTAGGTTTAGCTTGTTTCTTTTGGTCCTACCTGCTTTCGGATGTCATTCTTTTGTTTTTGAGGTAAAATTTTAAACCGTTTCATTAACTAATACATGTTTTCACTGTGAACTAGAACACAATTATAGCAGGCATAATACTAATTATATACCGTTAGTCTTTCTGTTGAAACCATTCCTTTAAGTCCTTTAAAGTCAACCTTAAGTATCTCTTATCAGACACTCAGTAGACTATGAGAACTGAACTAAACAGTGTGTCCATCCCTCTCTACCCGCTACTGCAATCCTTTAATGCTTTGTTACTCTTGGAGCTGCTCAGCCATTCAAAACTATATCAACCACTAAAATCATAAAATTAGTTTTTTAATATCAAAAAATTCTATTCTATTCAATTACAAATAAGAAATAAAAGTTACTTATTTATGGAGCAAAAATAACTTTAGCCGACATTGCTTGACTGTATAGCAGCAAAACGTTGATCTATTATGAGTTGTCTCCTCTTATGCTCAGGGTGATCACACTCGCCGCTCACTTTGCATAATAATGATTCATGACAATATGGGCTACAGACAGGTTACTGGTTTACCAATTTTAAGATAAACAAGTGCTACTACATTTATTGAAGAGCCTGTGCTCCAATGGAAATTGAGCAGGGTAAATCGTCAACTCTTTATGCAGATTATTGGATTAAGTTGCTAATGCTTGACTTTCTTCGCTATTTCATTCAATCATTCTATATGGCTCCTGCAGCCTAATGTTACAACAAACATACTCTCCGGCCTTGCTCATCTTAGGTGGCCTCATTCTCATCTATATCTTTAGAAACTCACAGGTTTCCCACATTTTAAAATTTGTTACCTTGTCACGCAGACCCTAACAACTCAAAAAACACAGCTGCGCAAGACAACAATGAATTTAGACAGTTATCCTATGGTGTACTTTTCTGCTTCAACATAATTCCCAAATGTCCACTTGCATGCCGAACTTATCATGCTAGGCAGCTATAATGACATGCAGGGTAAGTGCTTCAATCACATTTTTAGTCATAACCCACTTATATAGTGACTAATATTTCTTTTCCAGAAAACTATTATAAGGAGTGGTCAGTCTCATACGTAAACCAGTCTTTATATAATTGACAACTTGCAGTTGTTCGCTGTTTGGCTTTCTGGAAGCCCATGAACTATTTTAATTGCACATTAATCTAAATTAAAAATTTTGGGTCTGCTATCGCAAATAACAAGGCTGTATGTAGCCTTCCGTACATATTTATATTAGGCAAAGCACAATTGGGTTGTATTGGTTAAATCAGAAATAAACATTGAATTGTATGATTGATTTATTATTGAATTATTATATTTATGGTTCAAATTTGGTACAAATTGTACTACTAAATAGTTCCATATTTACTCACTTCAGAGTCGTGTTCTCTCAATAGCAAATGAGTTAAATTAAACTTGGCCATGATTACTATGGCATTACATTGAATAAATAAACTGCTTATCTCTTAATTTATACCCAGGTAGTTTCAATTGATATCAATCTTGCAAAGATGAGTTTTTGAACCTCTGTGAAGCCTTGTTTTATTTCTCCAACTGAGTATAGATGAGTAGCTAACAATACCTTGCAACTTGTTTGGTATATAATTGTCTTTGAAACTTAGGCTACCTTACACTAGGGCTATTTTAAACTTGTCTTTTATGTAATCTTTTACATTTTATATTAGATTTTCAACAGTCTCATTAATTTCTGTCAGAAAAATGTAAAATCTTTGAAAACTTTGAATGTTGAATATTGCAACACTCTTAGAATATAGAGTCAAGTACCTGCTGTTGTTTGTCGTTGTATGTTAAAAGCTTTGTTTGTTTGTTTGCTGAACGGAGCATAAGTAAAGGTTTAACTGTATCCAATCTTTTGTTTGGAAGTAACTGTAATGTTCGGAAAGCTGCAACACAATGACATGCAATCTTGCATATTTCTTAAAAAATTTGTTGGTGCAGATGCAGAAGCTTGAAAGCTTCCATGTTCACGTGTGTGGGAGCTTATTGATGTTTGCACCCAATAACTTGCAGGTATATGTCTAAACACAGTGTATCTAGATTGAAAACGAATTTAGACTTATTTTTAGGTGATAAGCTATTAAACAATAACGGTTTCTAGCGCATGTCGCTAAAAGTGGCATGTAGGATAAAACTCCAAGTTAACAAATATGCAAAGAACTAAACAAATGATTATCAGGCGCTTCATTCTACAATAGTTCTGTGATAACTACTTTTCAAAATTTTCTCAAGTGAGCACTTTTAGAGTTTACACAGAGAATCCAAAGCACTTTTATAAAAGCAACTGATTGGCAACTTGTTTGAAAAGTCAATTACTGTACTTGCGACGAGTATTTTAAAAAGTTAAAGCAATTTTTAAAATATTGTAGTGAATAGTTGTTTTTATACATTAAATAGACACCAGGTTGCAATGGCATTTAACTAATTGTGCATCCTTTTGTATTGTGAAAGTGCGCGTGTGGGAGGTACAGGGTTCAAATCTCGGCAAAGCCAATCAAGTTATCTTAAAACTCGATGTCCAAAAATGTCAAACCACTAATTATTGCAAAATAATGTTCTTTATTTAATTATTAGTCTTTCCACTGATAAACTAGAATATTTCTATCTTTCATGTTAACTTTTATAATGGAACTGTCCAGAGCGCTAGAGATTTTTTTCGGCTTTTTGTACCAGTGTTACACATATCTGAGTTACTTAATACATGTTTTCACTGTGAACTGGAACTCAATTATGGCAGACATAACCCCAATTATATCCTGTTTATCCTTATTTGAGACTATTGCTTTAGATTCTTTAAAGTGATTATCAATTCTTTCTTAACAACTGCTCAATAGACTATGAGAACTGAATTAGATGGTGTGTCTATATTTTCAGCTGTCTGCTGACAAACTTTGACGCTTTTGTTTTGGAGCTGCTCCACCATTCAAAATTCATATGAACCACTAAATATCATTAAACTGTTTTTTTTTTCGAATTGAAAAATGTTTGAGGATTAGGACACTTCAATAATCGAAAAGAAAAGAAATTTTACTTCTCTATAAAGTTATAATGACCAAGGTGCAAGGTAACTTTGATGACCATTGCCCGACTGCATAACAACCAAATATTAATCTATTAGAAGTTGCCTCTTCTTATGCTAGAGGTGGTCTCACCCGCAGTGTACTCTGTAAATGAGAATACAGGCTACACACAGTTTTCTAGCTTACAATATTTTTAAGATACGCATTTGCTATGATATTCATCTAAGAGCACATGTCATGCTGGAAATTGAGTAGGGCAAAGTGCCAATTCCTTATGCTGACTATCTATACGAATCACTTGTGCTTGATCTTCTCAACTGTTTTATTCAATCACTCTTTATGTCTGTGGCAACCTATCGTTATAAAAAAGGTTTATCAGATGTGTGCACTCCTCTACCTTGACATAAATAGCATAATTAACCAGAAAATGTAGCTACAAAAATTTAACATGAATTTCAACAGATATCTTAAGGAGGTCGTAGCGTACTTTTTTATTTCTACGCTATGACAGAATCCCTACTCGCATGCTGAACTTATCCTGATAACCGGTTATGATGACTTTCAAGGTAAGTGCTCCATTCACAGTTTCAGTCATAACTCACATAATTATTAACTAATATTTCTGGTAGAGAAAAGTATTATTATTGGGAGTTGTCACTGTCATTCGGTATGACTAGTCTGAAAATTCTATAAATCGGAGTTGTTTACACTTTTTGTTTTTATCCGTGGAGAGCTTTCAATCCATTAATTTTTGTTAAGTGTCAGCTCATGGGAGAAATGTGTCATCATGTCGGAATATATTTATTGCTTCTGTATCTGGTGTGTAATTTAAGTATTTGTATAAATTGAAAAAAATAAGTAATAGAACCGTAAGCTCCTTCTACTGAGCCTGGGTTCGAACCTTGGTCACGACCTTTTAGCTTTTAGAGAGCATTCTGAGAAAGAGCTTCAACCCATGATTTGTAGTTGCGGAAAGACACAACTCAGAAGGCAGATTTTGATGGTTTTGGGCATAGTTTCTGTTTTCGTTGCAAGAGGTCCTGGGTTCAAATCACGGTGAAACCAAAGAAGCTTTGAGAAATTGTCTACGATTTGTTTCAATATATGTTTTGTTGTTGTTTGGAAGACACTTCCAAAAAGTCCAATTTTGTTTACATAATTCGAGTCTTGCTGGTTTAGGGCATGATTTTGTTTTGGGTGGGAGAAGCCCCGAGTTCAAATCTCGGTGAAGCCAAAAAAACATTTTGAGGATTTATATGTAAGTTCATTTCGATTTATGTTTTGTTGTTGTTTGGGAAACACTAAAAAAATTCAAATTTTGTTTAATTAATATGATTAATGTAAAGCTTAATGGTTTAGGACATGATTCATGTTTTGGGTGCAGAATTTGGTTTACAAAATTTATTTATTGACTTTCTTTGAAGCTATGTTTGACTGCTTCAACTAAGTACAGACGAATACCTAGCATTACTTTGCAACCTGCTACTTTTGTATATAATTATTTTTGCAACCTACTCTGCCTTATAATTTCACAATAAGTGAAAGTGTTCAAGTTAAAAAACATATTTGAATTAAACATATCTTTTTACATTTACTTTTCAGTTTTCACTAGCGTCATCATTTTCTGCCAAAAAATCTTGAATATTTGAAAATTTTGCGAGTTGAATATTACAAATTCTTTCTATTATGGAGTCGTTGTATGCACCACAGTCATTGTATGTTAGAAAGTTTGTCTGATGAAATGGATGTAAGTATAGATTTGACTGTATCAGCTTTATTATTCACAGGCTGTGGTAATGCTTACAAGATAGCTGCAACACAATGAAGTACGATGGAGTTCATTTTTCAAAAAATATACTGGTTTGGCTGCTGCAGCTGATGCTAGCATTGAATTGTATCATTTTTGCTTGTCTAAGAGATGCCTTGATGTTGGCACCCAATGACTTGTAGGTACGTTAAACCATGCCGTCACTACATTTAAGGAGATTTTACATTGTGTATGTAAGTTGTACACTATTCAGTGCCTGTGAGGCATTTAGGTTCCGATTGCATAGTTTCCAAATTTTTCATACAAAAAATGATACTTTCCTTTAAAAATAACTCGATGGATTCATACGTTATTTGTCACCTTACACTGGCTGTCTTGAAAGGATTTTGTATTTTGTCACGTTTACGCATGATAAAATTTTTAAAGCTATATATTCTTTATTTTTGTGCGGTACACCATAAAATATTGTTCTTAAAATTGGAGTTATCTTTTCATAACGCTGTCATTAGTATGCGACTTGCAGAGTAGTTGCTCGATTGAGTAGTTGCTCGTTTTATGGGAATCTTTGTACCAATGGGATAAAAACCTTTACTCTACCAAACTCAATTCCCTTTTATACAGCAAGCGCCTAATTATAGTGGCAGTCAAGTATTAATTGTTTATTATGATATCAGGCTATTGATTTTAACGATACTTCAGCACATGTTCCCTTTACACTTGCCAACAAGCACTGTTTGTTTTCTCTTTGTTTTCTCATAATACCAACCTTTTTTCAGATGACAGTAAGTTCTGGTAGCACAAAGCTCACTGCAAAATACTGCCTTAAAATGTTGTAACATAAAATTTCATAAAAATTGGTTTTAATGTTTTATATGGCTGAACCTTTTTATTCGTCATGTACCATTGTTAATCCAGTCAAAATTTATCTAAAGTATTTTTTCTTGGAATGTGTAAAAAACACAATCGGAATCCAAATTTTAATGTAAAAGTTTGTTTCCATCTATTGTTACACTTCTTTATTTTAACAAAGATAATCCTTGTGATTTAGTATGATTCTAAGCAATTTTTAGGGTTTTAAAATTTTGGAAATTTTGGAAATTTTAAAATTTTTCGAAATTGAAAAAATTAAGTTTTGCCTATTTTAATCTGCATATGGCCTGGCAGTCACATTACTTAAAACAAACAAACAAATCTCAAGTAATAGGAAAACATTTGTTCTCTCTGATAAAAATTGTTAAAAAATTACATGAGAGGCCCTTTAACTTGCAACAAGCAATTTATGCTTTTGATTCATATAATTATTGTTTGGCTACCGGTATGATCTGATAAACACATGCACTTGTGACAGCGTTCTTATAACATGATACAAATAATAATACATTCTGATAAATCGAACACTTTCTTGAAGGTCGAGTTAGCCGAGTTTGCCTGAATTTATTCAGTTACATAATTAATAATTTTTTATTTGTTTAATTGAAGTGCTTAAAGAATTTTAATTAAACTTAAGTGCTAATAACAATTTTTAAAGGTTGAAACTTAGCGATGTTTAAACCGTGAACACTATATTAAAATCGTGGTACAAAATCAGTCTGCAGCCCTTTGAAATTTTGTCTTTTCAACAAAATATATTAATAAAATATATTGAATATATATAAGCTTCGGCCCTTATCTTACAACGTCAGATTGCCATAAGATTTGACAGCGGAGCGTAGAATCATGAAATATCATGATATGACATATTCTAAAAATAATTCGCAGGCAATGCTAATTCCATGAAGTTTTTTGAGGTGTCAGATTGCCATAAGATTTGACAGCAGAGCGTAGAGTCATGAAATATCATGATCTGACATATTTTTATAAGACTTCATGACCAACCATATGTTCATCAAATATTTTTACTTATCAAGTTGCCATAAGATTTGGCATCGCAATGTATATTCATGAAATATCATGATCTGACATATTTTAATAAGAAATTGTGACCACCATAATTTCATGAAATTTCTTGACATGACAGACAACCATAAGATATGGCGACAAAGCGTGCAATCCTGAGATATCATGATTTGAATTGTTTATTGATGTTTTGACTGTACCAAGAAGTCAGATTCAGTATACATTACTCATGGTTTGATTGTGTAGTGGTACTATTCTCGCCTTTTGGTGTGACAGGTCCCAGGTTCAAATCCTTTTATGGGCAAATAATTTTCAAAGAATTATCTGAAAGAGTGTGTCAATGCTTTGTTGTTGTTTGGGTGAGATTTTAAAGAAAACTGTTTGTTTATGTTATTTGTAGCTTGATAGTGTAGAATAGGATTTTTGTTTTGAATGCGAGAAGTTTCGAGTTCAAATTCAGGTCAACGCAACAAATTTATTAAGAATGATTTAAAGATGTGTTTTGATATATGCTCTGCTGTTACTTGGGAGGCATTGCCGAGAAATGTGTTTTCCTTGAAGGAACTTGCAGCTAGGCAATTTAAGGGTATTATTCTTTCTGTGGGTACAAAAGGTCCCGAGTTCCAATCCTGATGGAACCAAAAAATTTTTATAAGAACGATGTAAAAGTACGTTTCAATATACATGTACATTAATCTTTTGTTGTTGCTATGGAAACACAACCAAACATTTGAAGTTTGTTTACCATCTTCAGATATCTGATTAATTAAGTCTTGATGGTCTATGGTGATTATTTGTTATCAAGGGCCATATGAGGAACTCGAATTACTTCAGAGGGTCTTACCTTTTTTTTAATTGTACAATGCTCTTAACCTAATATTTTGAATATGTTACTGATAATAATAAGAGCATAACACTCTGCAAATATTTATATTAGGTTTTGTGAAATTGTTGGAAATGGGTTAAATAAGAGAAAGACAATGATTGGTTCCATTTAATTATTATTGAACTGTGTTCTTAATTGTCTAAATTTAGTCTAAATTGTGCTACTGAAAATCTTTAAAATTGCTCATTTTGGAGTCGTCTGCACTCAACAATGAGTTAGTAAGATGTAAACTTGGCCATGACTACATTGGCAATGAAAATGAAATTACACAATTATTTTAGGGTTCATCAGAATAAAACAGTATTTTTCTATCATGTGCAACTGTTGTTGATGCATAAGATGATGAGATTATCAAAATGTTTCAAGATTAAAATTGATGAAAGTTGATCGCGATTAAAATGCTCAAAACTTTCATAATAATAAAACTATTTATAAAAAATTACAGAATACAGAAATGTTAAAATTTAGTAGCTATTATCTCTGCTCACATGGGCTCACAGTTAGACAAATGCGATACAGTGGCAGTAGCTTAACAAGAACCGTTCGTGTTTTTGTGACGGTAGGTAAAAGTATTCTGCATTCATTTTTGTACCCCTGAAATATTAGTTACTAAGCAAAAGGCTATTTCAAGATTGGCAGCATCAACAAGTCAGTGTGTCAACCACTGTGCAGGTTGTAGCTGGGTCAAAGCATCACTGACTCTCCCTCGTGGGTCCCTAGCCAGCTCTTGCGAAAGTTCTAACCGTAATCACACGTTTTGAACCAATCAGGACACAGCAGGGCTCAGTGCCGTGTATGAGACGTGGCGCCGGGTAATGCGACCTTCAAATCTATTCAGTACGTCGGTTCACATACCAGGGATGAATTATCTCCGCCTCCTATGAACTGAGGAGAGCGCGACTGGCTGTTGTAAGCTGTGATTGGCTGAGGCTTTCTCACTGATTTTAAGGCGGTAGCCAGCTCTTGCTGTTTGGCGAGCGCACGTAGTTACTGATGTAGAAATTTATCGACTTGGAGTAACAGCTGCGTGTAAAGGTAAGATTCAACAAAGTAGCATTTTTATTCTGTTGTATTTAGTGCTTGAACTGGGTTGCTAATAAGCAGTATACACACGGACTAGTGGTGATCTAAGAGCTTTACACATTACTAAAAAGTATCCATATTGTTTAAAAATAACATGCAAACATGTCCGGAGGATTGCTATGTGCACTAGGTAACTAGTAACTCCGAGCAATGAGATACAGCCCCACAGGGGCTGTATATCATTGCTCCGAGCAACACGATTTACAGCAATCGGCATCTAAAAAAAAATTCTCATCGGTTGTTGTATATATTAGAATTCACAATGGTAACTAAATTATGGTTTTATTTTGAATGAAACTGTCAAATATTCTCTTCTCTTGGTTTCGCTAGAAATTTTGTTATGTGCCAATGCAATCCGGTTGTAGAACATGTTTGCGTCACTCATGCGTTTCTCACGCCTTTAGCTTCCGTTATTAATAGTCAACCACACTTTTGCTTCTCCACAAGCTCAACAAGAATGATTATAATTGTCTTGTTTATTTAAAATGGTGAGAGATCATATGATATATACTTGACCTTGTTTTCAATATGTGAGTCTACTAAATAAAAATTCAGCCTGCGTTGCACAACCTTGGAACCAGATATGTGTACTAATTTTACGAACCACACAAAACTTTTAGGCTCTTCGTGTAACTCGCATAACCCTATTCTATACATAAAGCTAGCTGTTGCTAATTGATATATGCCTGTAGTGATTGTCTGTCACTAAAAGTTAGCATTATTGTTGCTGGTTTTTTTTTAATGCTTAGGTAGTTTGGGTATTTTGTCATTTCACAATTTGTACCAGTGTTGAATGGAGTGCCTAGGATGTATTAAAAATCAAGCTATCAAACTAAATAGTACCCTGGTGAATGGCAGGAGTTGCGTTTATATTTAGCACTAGCTGCATTACCCGTCTACAGGAGCAGATTCACGAGCAGCATAAGGTTTATTGAGAGTTGGCTTTCATACCGTAAAACAACTCCAAATATGCAGTTACATTTCCATCTCTCCCTCTTTCCTCTCTCCCTCTCTCCGTCTCTCCCTCTCTCCCCTCTCTCTCCCTCCCTCTTCCCCCTCTCTCTCTCCCTCTCTCTCTCTCCCTTTCTCTCTCCCCCCCCCTTTCCTCCTCGCTCTCCCTCTCTCTCCCCTTCTCTCTCTCCCTCTCTCTCTCCCCTCTCTCCCTCTCTCCCTCCCTCTTCCCCCTTTCTCTCTCTCCCTCTTTCTCTCCTCTCTCTCCCCCCTCTCCTCTTCGCTCTCCCTCTCTCTCCCCTTCTCTCCCTCTCTCTCCCCTTCTCTCCCTCTCTCTCCCCTCTTTCTCTCCTCTCCCCCTCCCTCTTCTCCCTCTTTCTCTCCCTTTCTCTCTCTCTCCTCCCTCTCCTCCTCCCTTTCCCTCTTCCCCCTCTCCCTCTCTCTCCCTCTCCTCCTCGCTCTCCCTCTCTCTCCCCTTCTCTCTCTCCCCTCCTCTCTCTCCCTTTCTCTCTCTCTCTCTCTCTCTCCCTTAGTTCAACGCAACACATGCGGATAGACAACATTTTTGGTTTTTCTGTTGGGCGTATGAAGAAACAGTTTTCGGCGTGTGCCTACTTTTGAGCAGGCGACGTATAGCTGGTCATGGCTGATGCAGGGTGGCAGTAAGTCGATAGCAGCTGCTCTCTTTCTTTTCACAATAGCGTATCGCAACCCTCGGAGTACTCGTGAAAGTTCTGTAATAGTAAGTTACAGTAGGCCTACTCGTAGCTGGAAAAAAATTAGTAACTCGGCTGCTGAAGGAAATGAACATGACCCACTATCACGAACAGCGGCAAATCCAACGTTATTAAGTAGTGGAGATGTGGCAATTCATAGACAATACAACGTCGTATAAGAAACACTTACCTTTTTGATGTGGAAATTTAGTAGGTGAGAAATGCGTTTTTCTAGTGGCTCCAAGAAACAAACGTTTACGTGACCTTCTCGGTACACGTTGGCAGTAAATATTAATGGCATGTAAATAACTACTCGTTAATTTATTTTATTTGATGAATAGTACATTTGTATAGCTGTATGGACACCTTTGTATAGGCCGCAGAACTCAGGAAAGGTGTTTTAACACGACAGAAAATTTGCCGTTTAAAAAGCGTGCTAACCGGGGATTTCGGTTAATGCGCTCGAGCAGTGAAAGAAAAACAACAGAATCGCCACACCTTTATATAAGCCGCTTTGCTCAAATCGTCAGAGAAAAGTAGCGGCTAATAGTCCATATTACGAAATTACGATAATTAGTACTCATATTAATTCGGTTGGCTTCGTTCGACCGAATGGAAAAAAAAGACCGCTCTATAATTTATTTACCGTTACTACACATATTATTTAATGTGTAGTAACGGTAAAGTGTACTACTCGCTTTCGCCGTCGATGGCTCGCTTGCGCGATCGAGTCAATGACGATGGCTCGCTTGCGCAATCGAGTCAATGACGATGGCTCGCTTTCGCCGTCGAGTCAATGACGATGGCTCGCTTTCACCGTCGAGTCAACGACGATAGCTCGCTTGCGCGGTCGAGTCGATGGTGATGGCTCGCTTTCGTCTTCGAGTCAATGATGATGGCTCGCTTTCGACGTCGAGTCATTGACGATGGCCCGCTTTCGCCGTCGAGTCAACATCGATGGCTCGCTTGCGCCGTCGAGTCAATGATGATGGCTCGCTTTCGACGTCGAGTCAATGACGATGGCTCGCTTTCGCCGTCGAGTCAATGGCGATGGCTTGCTTCCGTCGTCGAGTCAACGACGATGGCTCGCTTGCGCGATCGAGTCAATGACGATGGCTCGCTTGCGCGATCGAGTCAATGACGATGGCTCGCTTGCGCGATCGAGTCAATGACGATGGCTCGCTTGCGCGATCGGGTCAATGACGATGGCTCGCTTTCGCCGTCGAGTCAATGACGATGGCTCGCTTTCGCCGTCGAGTCAACGGCGATGGTGCGCTTGCACAGTCGAGTCAATGGCGATGGCTCGCTTGCGCGATCGATTCAATGGCGATGGCTCGCTTTCGTTGTCGAGTCAATGACGATGGCTCGCTTTCGCCGTCGAGTCAACGACGATGGTGCGCTTGAACAGGTGAGTCAATGGCGATGGCTCGCTTGCGCGATCGAGTCAATGGCGATGGCTCGCTTGCGCGATCGAGTCAATGACGATGGCTCGCTTTCGCCGTCGAGTCAATGACGATGGCTCGCTTTCGCCGTCGAGTCAACAACGATAACTCGCTTGCGCGGTCGAGTCAATGACGATGGCTTGCTTTCGTCGTCGAGTCAATGACGATGGCTCGCTTTCGACGTCGAGTCATTGACGATGGCTCGCTTTCGCCGTCGAGTCAATGACGATGGCTCTCTTTTGCCGTCGAGTCAACGACGATGGTGCGCTTGCACAGTCAAGTCAATGGCGATGGCTCGCTTGCGCGGTCGAGTCAATGGCGATGGCTCGCTTTCGTCGTCGAGTCAATGACGATGGCTTGCTTTCGACGTCGAGTCATTGACGATGGCTCGCTTTCGCCGTCGAGTCAATGGCGATGGCTCGCTTGCGCGATCGAGTCAATGGCAATGGCTCGCTTGCGCAATCGAGTCAATGACGATGGCTCGCTTTCGCCATCGAGTCAATGACGATGGCTCGCTTTCGCCGTCGAGTCAATGACGATGGCTCGCTTTCGCCGTCAAGTCAACAACGATAACTCGCTTGCGCGGCCGAGTCAATGGCGATGGCTCGCTTTCGTCGTCGAGTCAATGACGATGGCTCGCTTTCGACGTCGAGTCATTGACGATGGCTCGCTTTCGCCGTCGAGTCAATGACGATGGCTCGCTTTCGCCGTCAAGTCAATGACGATGGCTCACTTTCGCCGTCGAGTCAATGACGATGGCTCGCTTGCGCGATCCGGTCAATGACGATGGCTCGCTTTCGCCGTCGAGTCAATGACGATGGCTCGCTTACGCCTTCGAGTCAACGACGATGGTGCGCTTGCACAGTCGAGTCACTGGCGATGGCTCGCTTGCGCGATCGAGTCAATGACGATGGCTTGCTTTCGCCGTCGAGTCAATGACGATGGCTCGCTTTCGCCGTCGAGTCAACAACGATAACTCGCTTGCGCGGTCGAGTCAATGGCGATGGCTCGCTTTCGACGTCGAGTCATTGACGATGACTCGCTTTCGCCGTCGAGTCAATGACGATGGCTCGCTTTTGCCGTCGAGTCAACGACGATCACTCGCTTTCGCCGTCGAGTCTACGACGATCGCAGCGAGTCAATGACGATGGCTCGCTTTCGCCATCGAGTCAATGACGATGGCTCGCTTTCGTCGTCGAGTCAATGATGATGGCTCGCTTTCGAGGTCGAGTCATTGACGATGGCTCGCTTTCGCCGTCGAGTCAATGACGATGGCTCGCTTTTGCCGTCGAGTCAACGACGATCGCAGTCGAGTCAACGACGATGACTCGCTTTCGCCGTCGAGTCAATGACGATGGCTCGCTTTCGCCGTCGAGTCAACGAAGATGGCTCGTTTGCGTGATCGAGTCAACGACGATGGCTCGCTTGCGCGGTTGAGTCAATGGCGATGGCTCGCTTGCGCGATCGAGTCAATGACAATGGCTCACTTTCGCCGTCGAGTCAATGACGATGGCTCGCTTTCGCCGTCGAGTCAATGACGATGGCTCGCTTTCGACGTCGAGTCAACGACGATCACAGTCGAGTCAACGATGATGGCTCGCTTTCGCCGTCGAGTCAACGACGATGGCTCGCTTTCGCTGTCGAGTACGCCAGCTGACGATGGCTGGTACGATGGCTGATACGCCGCAATGTTGTGACACTAAGCAACATAAATTATTTTACATTATTTTATCTTAAGCTACCCTTAACATATTTTTAATTTTGTTTTTAAATTTCAGTTTTTGTATTTTTCCTCAGACTTGTAACTTGTCATCTTGCTTTCACTTTTGACTGGCTTCTTTGAAACTTTCAAACAGACCCGATGAAATAGGCCGAGCAATGCTATTCTCGTAAGCTGCCTCTCACATCCTAGTCAGGTCTAAAACCCTTTCCTACGTTTGTGTCTCAAATTTCTGATACGTTGAACACTAGTGTGTCGAGGTATAACTGTATACTCTTGTGTACACACTACACGGACCTCGTAAGTCGATAGGTGCTTTTGAAACAAAGTTTACATTATTTGTGTTACTCATTTGTAAGCCGACTCTTGTATTCTAGATTGTTCTGAAATAGTTATATTTTGAATACGAGTCAAATTTTGCTATTACCGAATGAAAATCAACTTTCAAAATTTAACTTTTTTCATTCAATACAATAAATAGGGTTGTTTGAGATGTTTAGAATGAGCTTGGGTATGACGCACAGTATTAAACTGGAGTTAACTCTTTCCCCACTACAACCGCGTAGTATGGCTTGGCAAAGCGTTTCAGTACGGCCAAGAACTGCATGATTATTGGGTTTTACGGAATATGTGATTACGTCTCGTTAAATAAATTAATTTTGTGGCCAAAGAGTTACAACTTTATCACTATTAACTGTTCGGTATCATTTATAGCATTTTATACTCTAACCTATAAAATTATCAAACAGTAAACAGCTCCTACAGAGGACTAATGAGTCTCTTGGCTCCATGCCAATTGACATAGTTAGTTAGTAGCCAATAGGAAGAGATACTGTTGTAGCAACAGTAGCTGGCTTGAGAAGACGTTATGTCAAACACAATGTCTCAGCTGGTGGTGATCACAGCTTAGATTTTAACTTTCACTGTTCTAAATTCGCTATTCTAACCAAATTAATTCAAACAGATTTTTGAGATGCGCATTTTGAAAACAGCATTGCTCAGGCTTTCTTGCCAAATCAGGTGGAAAAAGGTTTTATTAAGATCACATAAAATTTACTGTGAAAGTGAGGCCGGAAACACATCGGTGATAAGGATTTTGTGATGGCAGTGTTGAACTTTAGTAAGATAACTAAAACTTAGCATCAAGCATGTGTCTAGTATGTTAAGTTTTTCAAGTTAAATTCAACATTTAAGTTATATGTCTGCCTCGAAAGTAAGAACTCCTACAGTAGGTATTGTCCTGCTGTTGGTTTTTATGACTCATCACTATGGAGTAATGAGCAGCCTACTAGCCCCTTAGTAGCCAGCTTACAGCCTACTGGCTAGGCAGACGCCTCACCTTTATATCTATCAGTACTGGCGCAAAACCGGAGACAATAGAAAATTTAAACAAGCGAGTTAATGTAAGTTTAGTAAAGAATCGAAACTCAGCTTAAAGCGTGTGTTCAGTGAGCTAAATTAATTCAGGTAAGTTTCAAATTTAGTGTACCGAACGCATCGCTGTCAAGTCTCTATTAGACCTTCTCTGGCCACTACGTCTGTCTCAAGAGAAAAGTCCTGTAGTAGCGCATATTGAATGGTTACATTTCATTTCATGTTTTAGCAACAAAGTATTTGTTACTTTTTTAGCATGCGCAATAAATTATAACAACAAAATCACGTTTTCTCACTGTAATATATTGTTTAATGTGGGGTGTTTTCATAGTGTAGTAACAAATCAATTTATAATTAGTTGTTTTATATAAGAAATGGTGCCTTGAGAAATTAGTAAATTGTCACACGAGCTCAGTCTTAGAATGCATTAAGCTCCTATGTAGAAGTATAATATATTGTAGCCTACTTGGTACTAGCTCACTTAGTCTGGACATCAGTATTGTATGCAGGTACTATTTTGTGGTACCTACTTTTGTGTATTCACTTAGTTTTTAATTTATTTGTTGTTTGTATAATCAGAAATCAGTTGCTTTCTGTTGCCAAAATCCTATCTTAATGTGAGTTTATTCAATCTGCTTTTACGATGGCCATGTTTGCCTCAATCTGCAAGGTGAAACTGGCGAAAATCGCGAGGCAACCGATTTACATGTATGCAAATTTTTATCAAATGTATTATGTTTGCGAATGATGGAAATGGCACTTAGAAATGATGCATAAGATAATAGCGAGCAGTATATTACATTCTAAACATTCTCACACTTCAGTTGTTTTATTTTGATTAGAGTAGTTCTAAATATGCTCTTATTCAGAATGCTGCTAAGTCTGACAAGATTGTACTAATTATTGACCTGTAGGTCAATAATTAGCACAATCTAATTAGCACAACAAAGCCCCTTTTAATCCACATCACGCAAATGTCCATCAAAATACTTTTTAATAATGGACATTATAGAACTCGAAGAGGTAGCTCAACGTGTGCACAACTCCAAATCATCATCATTCGCGTCATGGCAACTGGTATTATCTCTGATAAACTTGACCTTTGGCTTGTAAGCTTATTTTAAGTGTTTTCCTTCCTGTGAGTTCATTTCAAATAAATAGTTGTAACGTTTTGAGCACACTATTTAGATCATAACTCAAAAATCGTTAGTTTGGTAGTAATTGACCAATCAGAAAATGGTCAGTCGAAAACTCTATAGAATGATACTAATTTTGATAAAATTATATTCGACTAATACAGACATTTGTAACATAGACTTATCAAGACTATAATTGACATTTAAATATACTTAAACTTTTCCATGGATGCAATCGGCTTCCTCGCGTTTCAAATATGTTTTTGAATATGAGGCTAGCGCTAGCATCGCAATCTTTAGCCCATTTTCGATATCGGCACCTTTAATATCCGCATCTTCGATATCCCATCTTTGATATCCCATCTTCAATATCCGCATCTTTGATATCCCATCTTCAATATCCGCATCTAGCATCTTCATTTAAAAGCGTTTTTAAATATACGTCTGCCTCGAAGGTAAGAACTCCCTGCGGTAAGTTTTATGTTGTAACGTTAAATTTTATTGCAGTTCATAATCACTAAATACATAAACTTACCGTCGGTAACTGTAGTTACTAAAGTTAACATTTTATTTTGTTACTAATTTTTAATACATAGAGTATGTATTTAAAATGCTGATGATTCTCACAAGGGTCTGTTTGTATTAGATAATCACTATGGCTTTCTATATCCTGCTATACAACATTTTCGCCTTGCAATACCAGCACTGCAACACATTAAATTCATATGGCAAGGGTTCATTCACTGTACAGAAATTTGTGTTGTAAATCCATAAGACTGCTGGATTTTAATGAAAATTTAAAAAATCATTGACAGTTCCATGCTCGCTGTTTGTGCTATATAAAGTTGTTAAATAATATACAATAATAACAAAACAATAAATAATAATATATAAAATTAGTATCTAGATGTTCACTAGTCATGCCAACCGAACTGCTGGTTTAATCACTCCCAGTTCGTCTGCTGGGGTTGAAGATGTTGATCAAAGAAAGGGGTCAGAAAGTAGTGATTTATCTATATCACACGTTTTTTATTTCTGTTATTGTATATTTACTGCTAAGGTTTATTAAACTTGTAAACGTTTTAAAAAAACTAAATTATGTTGCTGAGCATTAATATTTGATCGCTATTCATTGTCCCATTTTATATTCTACGCTCACAGTAAACAGCTCTCTAAAGAAGCCAATGAGTCTCTTGGCTACATGTCAATTGACCTAGTTGGCCAGCAGCCAATAGGAATAGATAATGTTGTAGTAGCGTTTGCTGGCTTGAGAAGACGTCATGTCATACACAATGTCTCAGCTGGTAACAGAACCTTCTGTTGATCACAGCATACATTTTAAATAGAAAACTTGTGGATGTCCATTTATATCACTAAATTTCCGTGACTCAGTTAATCAGTGAGTTTGTATCATTCACAAGATTGAAATGACCAAAACCAACCAGTCAACTAAATTTTGCTACTCAAATTTATTTCTATTGTTTCAAGTTACAAAATATGGAGACAACACATGAAAATGGTGTGCGAGAAAATGCATGGCAAGCTATTCCATTTTAAACAGTTTTCATACTTGAGTTGTTCCTATTCCACAAGCGTGCTGCCAAGTGAGACAGAAGTGTTCCACTATGACCTCTGTTATAGAATTCCTCGTTGTTTTTAACAAATTACCTGTGTAAATCTTCTACATGCGATTTCCATTCAACACTTATTGCATGGTTGCTCAACGTGCACACATTTTCAAATCCGTATCATTCGCACAATGGAAAAACATAGTATAGCAAATATAAGATTCGATATAACATAGTTGGAATTTCTAAGCAATAACAATAATATCACTTTTTAGTCTTTGAAGAACAAAAAAAACAGTCAATTTTTCAAAGAGTTTGTTTGCCTGTCTACTATATCACTAAAATTGTTCAAACTATTTTACTCATAATTTTATAACTATACAATTTTTTTAATTTTGTCAGAATCGGTTTCTACAACAAAGTTCCAATTAATTACATTAAAGGTATGGGCTGTCCTACTTAGGATGAGTTCCTTATTTGCTATAAGAAGAGGTTTTACGATAGAAATATGTAATTGTGGACTTTTTAAATGCTGGCTTTGTTAACCAAAGATCATACCTTTATAGCTGTTTATATTACATAGAAGTCATGAGCACACAACTTCTTCATTTGTAGCTCTGAGCAGTAATAGTAGCATTAGTTGAGTTACATACTGTTATTATTACCATTGCTCATCAACACTCTCCTGGTTCAAGATTATGAATAGTAGATTTTATAGGTACTAAGATGGATTTGTAGCAGCTTAACCTTTTGAACCCTGGCCGTTCTTGTCAATGCGTCAGTAACCATGGGCAATTGGTCCAAGGATCTGAGGTTTTTATACTTGTATTAAATATATCTAAATGTGCTCATAACACAATGATATTTGGTGAAACACAAGCAAGAAAGTCGGACAACCCGCAGCAAATGTCATCAAACAGCAAAAAAACAGTGTTTCACCAGTATTCTGACTAAAACTAAAAATCTGTATGATTTAAAAAACTCGTAAAAATATTTACTTCTGATCTAATGCCTGTTCAACAATTAATTTGATTGGTTTACGCTGTCACTTATAAACAGCATATATGTAAACAGTATCGTGTGAATGTCGGTATTCCAGTTGTTAGGTTTCTGACATACCCTACGGAATGCTGGCCGTTATGGTTCAAAGGGTTAAAATTCAAAGTACTTTTTCGTTCCTTTCGGTGTTAATTTTAAATATTAACTTGGACTCTCCTAGCCAGTCATGACAAAGCAGCAGAAGTAAATATTAAGCACTCCAAGTACATACACACAAGTGTTTATCACTAGAGTCAGCTGCAGTGAATTCAAAGTCGGCGAGTTCTTTCCATTTTCCTGTGATACTCAACTCACAAGACTTTTATTTGTTAAATGCAAGATGTTAGTAGAATACTATCTAGCTAGCCATATCCTTTTAAACTAATAGAACATTTATTTAACACTTTTAAATTTGATAAATTTAGCTTGTCTAGTAGTATTCTGCTGGTGAATGTAAGTTTTAACAGAAAGATTTGTTAAGATAAATTGTATAAAATATTGTTCTGCAGCCATCTTTCTTTGCTGTTATACGTAACATTTTACCTGTAAACTTGTAGTTATTAATTTGGGAAGGCCTCTGCCATTTCCATAGAAACACAATAGTCACAAAACCATGAACTGCAGGTTTTGTACAGTCAGACTCAATTGCATAGCTGATTCTGTTTGTTGTTGAATTCCTTGCATACATGTATTTGTAAAATTTTAACAATGTCGGTTTGTAAATTATTCTGTTGTATTGCTCATTGATAAGAATGTGTAGTGATTTCCTATGTTCATTGTTTGTAGGTACATGAAGTACAGTGATAGGAATATCTCACCTCTGCTCCACATCTGGCTGTATTCACCCTAATATATACTGTTACTTTTATGGATCGTTTTGGCATGGACTGGAGGTGAGTGAATATCTGATGGATATATTAGCAGCTTGAGACTTGAAGCCTGGTTCCCATATACGTCGCAAAGCACCGGCGTCAGCACCGCAGGCTACTAGCGGTGCAATGGGAACCTACGCGCCTAGGACCGCCGGTAGTTGCCGGTTGCAACGCAATTGTTTTGCCCTGCTCAACTTTCGCAAAAGACCGCAGGCAAATCCTTACGGGTAAAGGTCACCATTATAGGAACAGCATGGCGAGCCTAGCGTCGCAAGCGTTTTGCTGCGCATGTTACCGCCGGAGTCTCGCAATCGATATGGGAACCAGGCTTTACTCTCCCCCATCTCACTAGTAGTAGTCCTTTCCATCTAAATAAGACTACTGAATTTGGCACTAGTCCAAACATCATGTGCCAGCCTTCTATAAATATCATAGGATGAGTAATTTACTAAAGGTCCAGCCACAGGTAACAATTAATCGTTATTTCTGACCGAAATCACAAAACTATATCATTCAACCTAAAATGAAAATAAAACATCTTATTCTTTGAATTCTGAGTAAAATGAAAATTTACTTGTTCTTTGTTTGTGCTAACTTATAGCCTGAGATCCTAAATATACGATGGCATAATTTTGGTAGAATATGTTAACTCTGTGACCCGTGATTAATGTTTTTGTGTAGTTACCTAAGCCTGGTTCTTATATACGTCGCAAAGCACCGGCGACAGCACCGCAGGCTATTAGCAGTGAAATGGCAATCTATATATGCTCCGTGTACCGCCGGTAGCACAATAGTTTAGCGGCTGTAGGGAAAACCTTCCCGAAATGTACTGGTACAGGTAAAGGTCACCATTATAGCAACGGAATGGCGAGCGAACATTTTATTTGATTACGCGATTATGTTTAGCGATGCTGATTTATATGTGAACAGATGCCGCCGAGCCTAACGTCGCAAGCGCTATCCTGCGCAAGTTACCGCCAGAGTCTCGCAATCGATAAACCAGGAACCAGGCTTAAGGTGAGCCGTTATAAAGCCAACGTATGCCAGCTTGTCTAGAACCTTCTATTATGTAATTAGGTAATGATGTGTCCTGATCACATTACGGTTACAAATTTTATAAAGTTATAATTTTATTACTAACTTTTTTACATAATTATAATAATAGCGCGTATATTAAAGACAACTGTTCTCATTTCATATAGCAATAGTACAGAGTCTAGTCTGTTCATAGCAGCTCTCCTTTCCATAGTGTTTCCATTGTAATTGACAAGCTTTGTTGTAAGCGCCGTTGTCGTGGAAACCTATTCTATATCACGTGCCTCGGAAGAGAACTAAATTGGATGATGTACTAAAAAGCGGAGAGGCGCTTATAAAAGGTTTGAAAAGAAAATGACAATCAAATTCCAGCAGAAGCTTTCAAGGGGGAACTTGAGATTAAATTATTTTAATACGTGATTATTTGAACAGGTCAATGTCTTTGTTTTAGCAGTCGGAATTGGGCTGCATTTGATAATAGTGGTGATTGTCTTCTCCTAGATCAGTTGGCTGAAAAGCGAATTTAGAGCCTGAAGCTAAAGGAATTCAGTAACAGACCTAATTCCTTTAGATCCTGAAGCTAAAGGGATTCGGTAACAGACTGAATTCCTTTAGCTTCAAGGTTTCAATCATAAGTCTATTTGTTGTCTTTCAGCTTTAGGTTTTCAATCATAAACATATTGTATTTTAGCTTCACTAGTAAGCTCGGCAGTCCCATTCACCATGAGAGATCGTCATGAGTTATCAGCATGTGCATAATTAACTCTTTTGTTACCAACTTAAATTCTTTAACAGGACTTACATATGTATCTGTTAAAACCTAATAATCCACATGGACGTGCGTAAATCGTCATAACAGTTTTGCCACACGGTCTATATAAATACTTTCATATTAAATTAATCATAAAATGTTACATCGGCTGTTGAGAACGAATGAATGAAAACAAACACTTTTTCGACTGTTTCTAAAAAGACTGCGAGTGTCTCCTGACTTCTGACGATTTATTAATATTACTACAATTCGCGGCATTATTATTACTATTGCTAAAATATTAATAATCTCATTAGTACTATTGCTCAATAAAATTCATCAAAATTTCATAGATCTATAAAATTAATAAAGTTTTGTAGATGTAATGCGTCTAATAAGACTGTTCATTGCTAACAACAAATTACAACGAAAGTTAGTTTTTGCAAAGCAAAACTACCCTTATTCTATCTGTTGTTGAATTCCTTACATAATTGTAAAACTTTAACAATGTAGTTTTGTGTATTATTCTTTTGTATTGCTCAATGATAAGACAGTGTAGTGATTTCCTATGTTCATTGTTTGTAGGTACTTGAGATCAGTGATAGGATCGTCTTACCTCCTCTCCCCATCTGGTTGTATTCACCTTAATCTCTAATGTTACTTTTATGGATCGTCTTGGCATGGACTGGAGGTGAGTCAAGATCTGAAAGGTATATTAGCAGTGGGAGGCTTTACACTCCCCCATCTACTAACCTGTCTTGACAAATTGTTGTTTTTGCGGATTTGTCCCCCCGTCGAGCGAGCAACACAACAGCTTGTCACAAGACGTACTGCACCTGATTCATCAGCTGCACTTATAATGAGTTATTCTCTTCCGTCTATGCGGCTTGGTTGCGATGTTATGTCGGTCGCTCCATCGATAATCATGACGAATTTCACACAAAAATTTATGTAGAAAAAATAAGATTACAACGTTTAACCAGCGACCAGTCTCTGCGGTAAACTTCAGTAGAATTTAAGAATAAAATAAATTGAAAATAAAATCCACAAGAACAAATAAAACCGACTGATACAAAAATAGAAATAAAACTGACTGAGCGAACAAACAAGGACATGTTTAGTCGCTGTTGTTGCTTAAGTTCTCAAGTTCTAAAATTTACCGCAGAGACTGGTCGCTGGTTAAACGTTGTAATCTTATTTTTTCTACATAAATTTTTGTGCAAAATTCGTTATGATTACCAATGGAGCGACCGACATTACATTGCAACCAAGTCGCTAAGACGGAAGAGAACAACTCCCTAGAAGTGTAGCTGATGCATCAGGTGCAGTACGTCTTGTGACAAGCTGTCGTGTTGCTCGCTCAACAGGGGAACAACTCCACAACAACAACAGCTTGTCAAGACAAGCTATCATCCCACCAGTAATTGCCTTTTCATCTAAATAAGGCTACTGAATTTGGCACTAGTCCAAACATAGTGTGCCAGCCTTCCATAAATAGCATGGGATGAGTAATTTACTAAGTCTCTGTACAGGTATAGTGTAGGACACCTGGTTGAGTCAGTGCAGAAGGCTATGTTGTGCTGACCAGTAGATATGTTTTCATAGGGCTGTAGTAGAGTAATGGGTGTGTGACACCTCATAGTAATCCAGGTCTGCATATGAAGTAACAGATAAACAAGACCTTTATGCAGGATCTTGAGTTTGACTAGTTTTTGAATTCAGGGAATCCTGCTGAACCAGTTTTCTTTTATTAAGGTTTTTCTTTTTGATGAGGAAAAAAAAGGTTTTTGTAATTTGTATTTGGTTACTTGTATTTAAAGTATATATTTGTGACACTGTATACACAGTACTATATGTGTATGCAATGTCTATACTGTACTATATTAGTTACAGACATACCTCTATATACGAGTACTTCAACATGCGAGATACTCAAGATACGAGCTGACTTTTTAGCAAGTTCCTTCCTTGAAATACGAGTAACCTTTGAGATACGAGCCAGTGCTTGATGGCCACTATATAGCCACTATATGGCCAAGTATGCAAAGGCCGCTTTTGACAACAGGATCCTTCAGTATTTCTCCTTGAATCCATTTAAAAAACGCTTTTCAAATGGTTGGCTAAAAGTTATCCACAATGTCTGTCTTGAAAGTAAAATCTCCATAAAGTAGTGTACATAATGATGTTACATTCTATTGCAGATCATAAAAACTGAATAGGTAATTTGTTAATTTTAGAGCGCATGTTCGGAATTGCAACAATTAAATATACCATGTTAATCATAATATCATGTTCAAGTGTTTTTTCACGGCATACTTATAGATTAATTGGTAGTTTGATATTTTTAATTGGAAATATTGCCTTGAGACACAAATAAATTGACATACGAACTCAGTCCCGGAATGTATTAAGCGCCTATGTCGAGGTATGACGGTAATATACTTGAGTGTGATAGGCCTACATATGGGTATGGTATATATCCGTATACGGTTGTGCTGCACGATAAACCGATATCATTCGATGTGACGACTTATTTCCGTGGATGATTTTATATTTCGTCAGTTTTCAAGTCGATATGAATATCAAAACCGATATTTTATTAAGATATCGGCGTAGTTTATTTTGCAAAACTTGAGTTGTCCACTCTTCTGATTGAAAGAGGGGACAATTTCCTTTTTTAACTGATATTGACCAATATCCTTTCATATCGTTCGTGTTAAAGCCTAACATTATATATCGATAGAAGACAACTCTAATGTTCGATTATTTTCGATACTTGATATATTAAAGACCAAATAATCAAATATACATTCAAAAATATTGTACAGCGCTAGTATATGGTATGTACCCATGTATGGTATGTACCTGTATATGAGCCTGTGTATCAGCCTATGTCAGGTATGTACTCACTCGTTCATGGTACACGCTTGTATATGCTATGCACACGTGAATGGTATGCGTCTGTGTATGCCATGCTATCATGTATACTATGCTCTCGTGCATGGTGTGCATGCATGTATGGTATGGTATGGTATACACGCGTGTATGGTGTGTGCGCATGTATGGTGTGAGTTAATATATGGTATGCTCCCAACTATGGTATGCACCCATGAAGGGCCCTCGTCCATGTATTGTTGAGCCATTATTTGAGTTGCCGTTGTCTTCTCTTGGTGATTGGAAGTTAGTGTTAACATGTAGACAATGCCAAGTGTTACCCGTTACCTTGTGCTATTATTTAGCGTGTTGGAACATTGGATTTTAACAGTTGTTCTCTATACTAATTTGTAGATATGACTAGCACTAGTTAATCCACTTGAAGACTCGCTTCTGTCCACCACTACTACTACTTACAGTAAGTATGGCTGCCTGTATTAGTCACAGTATTATTACCTGTTGTTAACATAGCCTATGCTTGTACTGCACACTTGAATCTATTCATATTTTTATAGCCTCAGGGTTTCAACCATAAACCTATACATTTTATGTTAAGCCTTGTAGCTTTACCCTTTAACTCCTATGGGTTAAGCTAAAAGGATAAAGGTTTTTAGCTTGCCAGTATTCCGGCTGCTAGGTGTCAGAAACCCTAGCAGCCGTAATACTGGCATTCACATGGCTCTGTTTACTAAAGCTGTTTTAGGTAACAGCCTAACCAACCAAATTAATTCTTGCAAACTTGGTTAGACCAGAAATTTCGCTTCCATTTGTAACAGATTTCAAATATCTTTACTCTATTTGTTTCAATAACAATTTTTATTAGAACGCTGTCGCGAACAAACCGATACGACTTGTTTGGTTATAGGTCAATAATGATTGTGATGCAAATACAGGACTTGATGATACTAAACTACAATTATCCAGTTCACTCTGATTCATGAAACAATGATGATCGTGTGTTCGATGGAAATGATGCTAATGTAATAGTTTTTACAAGCTTTTAAAATCGTACAAATTTTATGGTTTTAACCCACGACGGTGAAAGACTGTTTTATGCTGTTTGATGACATTTGCTGTAAGTTGCCCGTCTTTTTTTACTTTTGTTTTACCGAATATCATTGCATTATGAACACATTTAGATATATTTAAAAAAAGTTTCAAAACCTTAGCTCATTAGACAAATTGCCCAGGGGTACTGACACTCATTGGCAAGGTCATCTAGAGTTCAAATGGTTAAGGTTGTTAATCCAATACCTATTCGTAGGCGTGTAGCATTCAGTTTTTAGTCATAGACCTATTTATATCATTTTGGAATTAATATTTAGTCACCCTTAGCTTTATATATTCCGTCATAGAGGTATTCATTGGTTGATTGTTTTCATGGCTCTGTAAAATGACCCCTGATTGGTCAATTGGGTCGCGGTCACAGAAACCATGGTTAAGTCGCAAATCACGAAGTTGAGTTATTCGACTTTAAAGTTGCACTAACTGAATTTATAATTTTGGTAAAGACTTTTGTAACACGTGCTTCTAGACCAATCAAAGAGTGATCTTTCTGAATCTGTAGTCAGTTTAGATAATAGTCTTAAAACCTCAGAAAAAACCCTTAAAACCGTTGCTATGCTAAACAGGAAGTACTAAAAAATGGCGTCCGAAAAACGTAATTGTTTCTTTTTTACCGATTTGAAGGATAATTCTGACATTTTGGACACTTATAATGAGTACTTTGGTATTTCAACTGATGCCAAAAGCAGTGTAAGTAAAGGGAATGACCATGATATATTCCTAACCATTCTTATAAGATTTTTACTATATTTAATTATAAGAACAATTATTCGATTTTATATGATTTGATTATAGGAAAAATTATTCGAATTTGCAAGATCTAAGTATAGAGTGACCCATGATGTGCAATATGTTACTGTTATTATTTTTTTAAACATTTTGTTGATCATACTACGGTTGTGCTCAATATCACGGCACAGCCAAGCCGTTTTTAATATCTGCAAAATTAGGTAATACATTTTCTTATAGATATACAGCCATTTCTATGACAACCAGCCAAAATCTGTTTAGATTTTTAAATTCAGCATAATGTTTTTGATATAAAGACAAAAATCTAGATGAATATCACAACCTCTTAATATTGGTTGCTATGACGTTTTGAAGTGTAAACAAAACTGTGCATCGGTTTTCGTTTCTCAGACTTTAACACCAGTTTTCTCGGAACTATGTTTTCGCACTGATGGTAAACATGCATTCAGTTTATTGACCATAAAATCTGCTGTATTTAAGCTAGAATCAAAATTTTTTTTGCAAAATAACTATGAGAATTTTCTCCTTCTGTTAATGCGGATAACTCTAAATCTTATAATCCCGACTTGACCATGGTTTCTGTGATCATGACACAATTGTTAGAATTTTTTTCCGTACCCATCTTGTCCATTTTAATTGTATATGTCTAGTGGGAGTCCTACCGCACAATGCTGTTGTCAGAATAGTCACTTTTAAAATCACTGTCACCTTTTTCAAGTTGGTAACCAAAACAACCTCTTTCTTCACATTCGTTATTTTAATACAAATATCTATACTGGTGGCACTGGGTTGAGTTAAAAATCTGAAACTTGCTCAGTTTAAACTTCTGCTAACCAAAAGCATGGCTCAACCAGCGACCTTCACAAACATATTAGAGATGTTTGGGAGCGTTGCTGATTACTCCGCGAAGAATGACAGCCGTTTTAGGTTTTTAGAGCTATATTTCTTGTAGTGAAAATAGACCGAGATTGTCTTTAATAATCACTGTCAGTCACAGACATGGAAACTGATTTGCTGTCAATGTTGTGGCATTTCATTGCTCTAATTATTTGGCAGTCTATAAATGCTTGGCCAGATGCTTCAAACCAAAACTAGTGAAGTTTCAGTTGACCGTGGTGATTTATGAACAAATAATAAGTTAGTAAAGGTACGGCTACACGTAACAAAATTTCCGTTGGTTCTAACCAAAATCACAAAGTGATTGAAACACATAGAATTATTCTGCGCTGCTAGAATCGTGCTAGCGAGCATGATCTCAGCAGCTTTTGCAATTAGTATAGTCCAAGAGACGTATAATGACACACAATAAAAGTATAAGTGCAAATCAACATAGTACACACGATGCAACTGCCTAGATTGCGTTATTGAATGTATTTATTGTTTGAACGCTATAGCTACAATTTGTTTATTTTTTAATTCTATTTCCTTTTTAGCAGCAAAAGTTTTGAGGTAGAGAATGTTGACATCTCTAGCGCAAACAAGTCAGTTGCATCGTATTTACTATGGTAACTTTCTGTAATATTTTTCTTGTGTGTCGCATTATGTTTTCGGACTGCATATATCTTTAAATTTGCTAGAGTCGTGGTCACTAACCAACAATAGCGCGACTTAAACAGTGACATTGTGTGTTTTACGTTGAAATGCTTCCGTTTTTTTATTGTGTGTCGCGATACATGTCTTGGACTATACTAATTGCTAAAGCTGCTAGAATCATGCTCGCTAATAATTTGTTTAATCTGTTAAAAGCGTTTCGTCGATGAACTCGGTGGGCATGCACAGTTCAAATAATTCTGTGAATTTCGACCGATTAATTCTGTGTTTTTCGTGATTTCGGCCAGAACTCGGAACCAACGAAAAATTTGTTACATGCAGCCGTACCTTTAGTAATCCTACTTACGCAATCCTCGTCACCTACATTGATAAATGGTCGTCTCGTCTGTAACTTTTTAAATATCCCTGTCGTCGGATCGCCAGAATCGTCACAAACCATTGGAGGACCCCCTCTAGTGTTTTATAGACCTATTCTATTTATCCATTGTCAGTTTATAATCTCAGAACCATTTCATTCCTTTTTTAGAGTCGCGTTCCTATGGCTGACATAAAATCAAACCCTTATCGCTCAGTACTCGAAGAGAAAAACTGGCAGCGTAGATGTAACAAAGAGATTGCCTCTTCGAAGGCAGGTCAAATTACAGTTCGTTAAATGACATTTTATCCATGTATTACTATAGGATCAACTCATAGACGCATAGACTTCATATTCATCTATAGCCTTATTTCCTCTCCAATACTAGTTCTGGCTAGTTTTGACGCTTACAAATGGCCGGTTTATACACTCGGACTTGTTGAATTTTTGTATATTGGTCATTTGAAAAAATTTGTTTTGACAACAAATTTTCTGTTTTTGCATTTCTGCCAGATTCTTTGCTACATGCTCACATAAGTAGACACGTGATGAATAATTTCATAAAACTACCATAAAGCTGCTTCACTCTATTGATATATTTCAATAGAATTTACTCAATGTCAATAGTATGCAGGAATAATAGGAAACTGACTGTAGTTTACTATGAATATTGATATTATAGAGAAATACAAGTCTATGACTATTAAATATACTCTTATGTTAGCGGCTTACCTCTTTGATCTCTTGTTTGTCAAATATATAACCAATAGGTGGATGGATAAACATTATTGTCGGAGATCATACTAACCATCGCAGCGTCGAGAGTGTACAATCTTGAAGTCTTAGAGCCTAACCACAAAATACAAGTCTCTGTGGTGGTGAGAGCCACTCGTAAATTGTAAGCGAGTCTTTTCAATGACGATAGAAAAAGTTGAAGCAATCTTTCTTAGAGTTAGCATGCATTGTCGTCTTCTCAATAATACCAGTTGTTCTCTAATTATAACCCAGATACGGCATTCCAACGTTGAGAAACAAAACTAGATGAAATAAAAATGGCATGGCTTGATGTTGCGTGTATAACGAGGTAAATAATCATGTTTTCATCAGGACTTATATAATGAATTTATGGAGCATTGCGTGACGTCTCAGCCCATCATCATGTGAGATCCGTGGAGTTGGAGATGAGTAATAAAGCCTAGCATAACTACAAACATTAAAAACAGTTGAAAACATAGCCCTACTATCGACAGCGAGTCATAAATACTCCATAGTTTAAAAAGAACAAAATTTGACCTAAATTTTCCTTTTGATTAACTTTCGAAATTATAAACCTACTTTCTATTGCTTATGAAATGCCAGGTTGTTGAAAACAACATTTTTTAATAAGAATAAATAATATCCAAACAAGCGATTCCATTGCGTATTAGCAAATGATGCCCTTTTCAGTCGATCATTCACAAACATGCAAATGCATTGCGTATCAAGAAATGTCTTTTTCAGCAAATCATTTGTAAACAAGCGAATCCATGCTGACAAAAATGCATTAACAAAAAGCAAATATAATAGGTTTTGCTAAATACGTTAAAGTGTTTGAGCAGTTGTTTCACATTAGCCAACAGGAAATCAGTTGATATTCAGGGTAACTCTTCAACTGCAGTTCTCTCAGTAGTGAAGTCGGGCCATATGTGGCTGTGTGAAAGATTATATTTATTTCTGTCAGCCGGTAACTTGTCTTTTGGAATACTGTGACACGTCAGGAAGGTGCTTGTTTGTATTCTCCCAAGCATACTCATCTCCTTAAAAACTGCCTTATCGTTTTGTCATTCTTATAATATGCAATAAGTAATTAAAATGGATATATGTTTTTGAGAACTGCTCACGTTGAAAAGGGAACAAGTTGTATGGACTAATATAACGAATGTCATTATCCGATCTTTTGTAATAGAAGTTCTGATTGGCTGCCAAATTACATTTTAGATGCTTAAAATAGCATACTGTTTCAAATCATGTATTTAAACACCTACAGTACTGCGCATGCTGCTAACATGAAGAGTGCTACTGTTGGTCACACTTATGACAGGGCATCAAAAACACCAGCACCTCAATTTGTAGCACTGTGCGCGCCAGTATAAATAGACCTTTGTTAGATTAGAACCAACCAAAGTGTCAGGATCTTTGTAAGGTCAAAGTCATCGCTCAGTTTCCTTTCAGGTCTTTGGCGCAGTGCTGTGCTTGCTAGCATTGGTGTGTCCTGGCTGCAGCTGTCTACCCCTTTAGCTTCATTATGCATTTGATTGGAGTGTGTAGCCTGGCCTAATGGCCAATATTTTAATACTCAACATTTAATCCGTTTGCTTGACAGCTAAGGCTATGTTGACTTACTGAAATAGATTGTTTTAAGCCTGGTTTTCATATACGTTGCAAAGCACCGGCAACAGCACTGCAGGCTATTAGCAATAAAATGGGAACCTACACGCCGAGGACCGCCGGTAGTTGTCGGCGGCAATGCAACAGTTTAGCACTGTTCAAATTTTGCAAAAGACTGGAGGCAAAACCTTTCCAAAATGCACTGTATGGGTGAAGGTCACCATTATAGAAACGGCATGACGAGCGAACATTTTATTTGATTACGCGGTTATGTTTAGCGATGCAGCTTATATGTGAACATATGCCGCCGAGCCTAGAGTTTTGCTGCGCAAGTTACCGCCGGAGTCTCGCAATCGATAAACCAGGAACCAGGCTTAAGTTAGTGTTTAATACTGCTAATGGATTGGTAGAAGGTGGTTAGGTATGTCAAAAAGACGTGAAACTGGTTGAACAACAAGTAGCTGAACATGAACAATATGGCTAGTCAAGGAGACAGTGGCTGGACAAGCGGAGGGTGACTAGCCATCCAGAAAGTAACAAGACACACAGAGACATGGGGCGTGTGAGTGCTTCTCAATATCTGATAGGTTTATGTAATTTTCAACCTAGTTTAAAAGGAAAGTTTCACCTATTGAATTAAATGAAGTTTATTAAACATTAAAAATAATTCAACTTTCTCGCTAGTGATTTGCAGTTTGTTTTAAATTTATTAACATAAAGGTTATTTTAATAGTTTAGACTTTATAATTTACATTGTGGTAGGCTCATTAAATTATATTCCAGACATTTCGAAAGGAGTTGTTTTTTCTTATAGGTTCTGTGAAGTACTACAAACAGTTATGTAGTGTTTGTCTAAAATAAAAAGTAACAGATGATTTTTACTACAATATTTGTATGTCTTCTTGGAGTTGTCTAATCAATGTTACCAAATATCTGCAGTAGACACATAAAAGCTAGTTATGCTTTTAATTTTCTCAACTTTTCTTTGGTGTTGAAAGGCGCCATTAATTTACGTTACTGACCCCTTTTTAATGCGGAGTTATGTAAAAATTTAACTAAAATTGACCTCCTGCTAATAATTTTAACAAATACTGTAGCAAATTTTGTACCAAAACCTTTTGAATAGTTTTTGTGCAAGTTTTATATTTTCGTATATTGCCATTGTGTTTCGCAAAATATTCGTTTTTTTGCGTAAAATCATAAAATTGCGACTGAACCTGTATTTTATGTACTCAAAGCTAAGAAATAAACACTTTAATTTTTCCAGTTGCTGGCGAGTAACTCATAACTATCCCAGCTTTCTTTAACCAAGTGAAATTCGTTAAAATGGGTACTCTGTAAACTTAATGACATGAAGTCTTTGTCGTGGGAAAAAAAGGAAATTCAATCATGAATAGTCATGTGAGAGCAACTCCTATTTAGCTGAATATTTTTAATAATCTTCATTACTATAATATAAGCCGTGTCTGTTCAATGTCATGGTTGGAAGTTAAAAAAAGATTGACTCGCTAGGGATTTGAACCCACAACCTCTGGGTTGTTGGGTAAAATCCCTGTAGTAGTAGAAGTTAAGTCAGCAAATGACTTGCGAATTAGCAACCTCTTTGCTAATTAGCAATGTTTTTGCTAATTAGCAAATTATTTGCTAGTTAACGAAGAAGTTGCTAACTAGCAAAGAATTTGCTAGTTAGCCACTTCTAGTTAGCAACTTTGCTAGTAAGCAAAGAATTTGCTAGTTAGCAAACAATTTGCTAGTTAGCAAAAAGTTTGCTAGTTAGCAAAGAATTTGCTAGTTAGCAGAAAATTTGCTAGTTTGCAAAGAATTCGCTAGTTAGCAAAGAATTCGCTAGTTTGTAGAGAATTTGCTAGTTAGCAAAAAATTTGCTAGTTAGCAAAGTTGGAGCGATGTTGTTGGGACACTTATGACACATGTCAACAAAAACACCAGCACCTTAATTGTTAGCACTGTGTGCGTAATAAATATACCTTTGTTGAGGCAGACCCGGTTAAGATTTAAGCCTTTGGCTGGGTTAAAGCCCTGCAAATCAGCAGAAAATCCTGTAATTTATTTCTGAAAATTTAATAAAACCTTTATTCTATGAACATGCATAGATCAAACTGAAATTTATTTCTATTAAAAAATATTTTGGACGTAAACATTCATTTACATACTATGTACTACTACAAAAAGCTACAAATATGTACAATTGTCCCTCTATGAAATGCTTAGCAGCATTCTTTTCGGTAGACTCCAACACTACAGCGTATAACCGTGCGAGCAACCATAACGATAAATTTTCTCTGTATATTCCAAAGTTTTAAAAGTTTATATTCTATCCATCATCTGAATTATTTTCTGTACTGATCAGAAAAAAGATCACAAACCATCGCAAGATCAACTAATTTTATTATTTTATCGCTTTGAACGTCGAGCCGTATGTTGACTTGTTTTTCAACTTCCATTTTTGCAACGAAGTTGTGATTTCTATGGCTTTTAGCACGTGGCGACGTCTCTCAGATAATCCTTTCATTTTGTAATTCATTGCTTAATATCCTGTTGATGATATTTTAAAATTTTATTAGCGTTCATATATTGTGTTTAGTTAATGTTACTGGCGACAGCTTTATAAATGTCTACCGAAAACTACATAAAAGTTGTTTCTCCTCGCAACAGTTAAATGACATTTTGGTCGTTTCCCCAGTTAAAGGCTTAATTGGCCTTCAATAAAAATGGCCAATTAAGCAAAAAAGGCCAATACATCTTTTTTATTTGATTCTTTGGTGCGATGCTGCGCTTACTAGCATTGGTGTGTCCTGACTGCAGCTATCTACAGCTCCTTAAGGTTTATTACGTAATATCTTTGAGTGTAGCCTGGCATAATGGCTGCTAATTAAATACTCAACGTTTAATCTTTTGTCTCCTTGGCTAAGGCTATGTTCTCTTATTGATATAGGTTGTCCAAGTTAGTGTTTAGTACCACAAATGAATTGTTAAGAAGAAGTGAAACTGGTTAAACAAGTTGCTGAACATGAACAAGATGGCTAGCCAAGGAGACAGTGGCTAGACAAGCGGAGGGTGACTAACCATCTAGAAAGTAACAAAACAGACAGATACATGGAACGCGTGAGTGCGTCACAATATCTAATAGGTTCATGCAATTTTCAACCTATTTTGCAGGAAAATCATCAATCATTCAATATATAAAAATCGAATAGAACTCTCGATTTTTTGAACTTTCTTAAACGTATGCTCCTGTTTTTAAGTTTTAGTCCGTTGTGACAAGATTTCTAACAAATATTTGATAATAGATATAATGCAAATGTGAAATACGAGCGGACGAGGTGGTTCTCTACGGGGCTTCTAGTTGGCCACTTATCAAAGGAGAAGCCACTTGCAAAAATAGCATCGTTCGGTTTTCTTGCTGAGCCAGTTTGAATAGTTATAAAAAGGCTAAAATTAAAGACGAAAGGAAATCAAAAGCAACGCAAACAGAGGCAAGGCCACGGGTATGTCGTATGTGTGCTGAAAGCCGGCACTTTTTACAACTCGCATAGTATTATCACAGATGGTTTTGTTCAGTGGGTAGGAACGGACTAATTTCAGTATATGAATTCACAGTAACGATAATTTTAAAATAATAATAGTTTCAATAATATAATTAAAATTTATATATTTTACCTAGTACGAATTGATTTGAGATAGAAGAGGACTGACATAGGAGGTCAGTATCAGAACACAAGATTCTAGCGTGTTGAGGTCTGACTGTACTGTGTTCACTCAGAAGTTTTCATGGTGTCAATATAAACTTCTCAATAGGATGCTACCATTGTATGTGAGAAGTGTGTAAAACTTAGGAGAGCAGAGCGTATAGAGAAATCGTAGCGAACAGAGAGCAGCCACTGCCTAATGGTCATTCTTGTTCATTAGCTCTTGTTGCTCATGGCAGGGATCTCAGGCTAAGAATTGCTCGTGCTATTCTTGCTATCCAGTGAGAATTTCTATCAGCATAATTTATGAAATACAATAATGCTAAAACACAAAAGAGCAAGTATAACGCTAATACCAAAACAAGCAAATGTTATGTAATGTTATCAAATGCGAGCAAACCAAGGGAGGACAAGTCCAATTTTGTTCTCAAAATGAATTAAAAGATATCATAAATTGTCAGATCACAAAGTTATTAAAATTAGTCCTGCCGCTAAACTAAAGTTTTTTGATCACATTTAGCTGACCCCCTTTTATATTCGTAACGAGTTAATCTACGCCCCTGATAGACTTAGTGCTACTTAACTTGTTTCTAGTTAGAACTGTTTATAGTAGTCCTTTATTATACTAAAGAAAAATTATAAATAAAATTATTATTTCACTGTTACTGTGACTATTCTGCAAAGTTTGCTCTGTGGCTTTTTATTTAATCTTTTGTCTGCTGGTTTTTGTAGGCTGCCAAATTAGTTACTTGCGCTAAAATATGCAAGTAAGCCATGCTTCTTTAATGGTTTACTATGTTACTTTTTCCTTATGCGTTAGAAAAGTTGTAGTAGCTTGTATTACTGGTAAAACTCGAAGGAAACTCGTCTTATGCTCGGGTAGTTACTCCTTTTTCAGCGACTCAAATATCAATTTCTATTCAAGATGGAACACTTATCTCAACTCAGTTCACCCATATGTTTCTTTCGTATCACCATCCATTGCTTGAGATTATTGCTTGCCTCAGATGTTTTTGCAATCAACCACCCTGTGTTGTCAAAGCAATCTATTTTAATTTTAAAATAAATAATTTAATGTGTACATTTCTAGAACCTACATTTTCTGAGTTGCCTTTTTTATAACTTTAGATTTAGAATTTATTATGAAGAGTTTGGTGTCGTTTGTCTGAAACAAAGTGAGAAATGATTTCTTTACAAAAATATTAAAAATATTAAGTCTTCTCGGAGTTGTGTTTCCATTTAGCAAAGGATAGTTACAAAAACCTGTATCAATGTCTGCAGCATCAGACACGTTTAAATGTTGTCAAGCTTTTTGCAACTTTTGAGAGTTTTTGAATATCACTTTAAAGGTTTAAGATTTAATCTTTCATTAAAGAATGGTTTATGCATGTAATTTATACACATTAACCCGTTTCTGCTGTACATGTATTTATTTGTAGGTAACTGAGTGAATGCATGGCATTGCACGGGTAATAGAACAATTACCTAACAAATTTTAGTAACTTACCTAGAGAACTATATCTTTACTAAAATCTTCACTAAAACAATACCTGCATTATGGGCCGCCTTAACAAACATTACGTGTAATGGTTAACATAGCTAGTTATTAACTCCAAGCAAGCTCTTTAAGCGTCAGTATCTTAACCAATGTAATGACTATTTGCCCAATGACTCCATTGTATTCCGTGTTGCTTAATGACTAAGTTTGCCATCTGGAGGTCCCGAGATGAAATATTGCGCCATGTGAATTTTTAATTGCTAGATTTTACCCGCTACACTTGAAGACTGGGTTTACCAAAAAGACTAGCATTTTATATAGATAGATAAGTAAAACTCTTTCTGATTAGTCTGATGCCAGCATGCAACTCTCAGCAAAATATGTATTATTATCGTTTTGTTTATTACTAATATATGTTATGTTGACATCGTTGGTCGCTATAAAAAAGCTGGGTTCTACGTAAAAAAACATGTTGAATAAAGTTGTTTTTAAGAGCAAGGCGGAAGCCAAAAGGTGTTTAGGAGCAAGGGCAGTAACTTTAAATTTGGTTACAACATAAAAAAATTTGATAAATAAATTTAGAAAAAAAAAAACAAATAAAATAAAGTTGTTTTGCAATATTTGTAATAATGGTTATTTTGTAATTTTACTCGAGGACATGAAGATTTTGTTGTAGGAAATCAATGTAGCCAACTCTATCATGAATGATATTTTGAGAATAAATACCTTATTATACTGAATCTTCACTTTAATCAAAACTGTGGTTAGATAGTTGAAAAATAATTTCATTGTTTGGGATTCAAACTCATGACATCTGGGTTCGTAAGCCGCCATGCTATCATATGTGCTAATCATTGGTTTTGCTCTTTGCTTGAACCACTACGCAGATAATTATTACAATATATATATTAATTATATCAATATAAAATTACATGTATTATTATAAACACCAATTATATTATTTGTAATAGAAAGTATTTAGCAAGTGTTAAAAGCAGGTTCTAGCGAGTAATTACGTTACTACTGGGAAGTCAATAGATGACAATACCACAGACATTTATGTATGCATCGGTAGCATCGATTTATGATGTCACCTGAGAAATCCATTAACTATTTTAACCTAACGGCTTTCATCATGACATCCTGGTATATCTTTGCTTGATCCAGTTTTTGTACCTGTTAGAGATGTCAAGTGATGTGTAGCACCCGTTAGCTCTTAAGTTCACATAACAGGCTCTAAATACATCTGGGTCTGCCTTTCGCATTAATATTCCTTTTTTTACTGATTCTTGCGCGTTGTTATATTTTGTCAATCTTTCAAGAGTAAAAAACTCTGAAATAATCAATTTTATGCACTATTTTCTTACATAATCTATGTAGTGCGTGTATTTATCTGTGCATTTCCACACTCTTGACCGATTTTATCCAAACTTTATATTTGTGGTCTGTGCCTTCTATCGGGTCCGAAGATTTATATTTGGTTTTTAAACTTAGCCTGGTTTCTGAAAACCAGCTTCTTAAACACCCATGTGATTAGAAATTCAAGAATGTGTATTTATATGAATTAAGGACAATTGATCCCAAGGGAGGCATTCATGGATTGTTGTCCTGAAAGTAGTATATCTGTTTGTTTTTTTTAAATCTAGTTGCGCGCTGCAGTTTGTCATATTAAAAATGAAAACTATTCTAGACAACGCCGGCCTAATGTTAGTATTAAATAACTGATTTTTTAAAATACTAAATAATTCATTCGGTATAAACAACTGGCCATCGCAAGCTCAATTATCCAATGGCTTGATGTTTTTTATACATTGGCAAATATTGATTGATTGCTGAGATAGACCCAGGATAATAATAGACTTCTAATCTGTCCCATAGACACACAGTGTGAGGAGATCGCACGCGAGGATGCTATGAAGGCTTTGAAAAAGTCTTGGCTCATGATTTTGATGCTAAAATATGTTGGAATGCTGCCGCATGCTGAGATAGACAGAACCTATCTACTGGTGAGACTTCAACATAACTATTTAGTACCCAAGATAAATTACTCATCGTTGCGCTATTACTCTTTGAATGGATTCGGAGTTGTCCGCTGCTGACAAATTTTCAACGTACTGCGTCAATGACTCAGAGTTGTAGTACACAGAGATTTTTCCAAGAGTTGCGAAGTGTCTTTTAAAAAGAACTTGTCAAGGCAGACTCACTTCGGGTTCAAGGTCACTTTTCAATTTATGCGTAGTCAACTAGTTGCGCTAAGGAGTAGTTGTGTTTACCATCCTTGTACGAGCAGCCCATCCTTAGCCTGTAAACGCTAGTATAAAGGTAAAAATCCAAGTAGAAACAGTAATGATTAGCAGTACAGTGTCTTCGTAGCTGAAATTTGTGTTGCGTGATGAAATTCTTTTACCTCTTCTGGGGAGAGCTTAGCCGAGTATTATCGACTTTTATCCATCAGCAGCGAACAGTTTGATCATGTTGAATTGTATGCTTACAGCAAATACTTTCACACAAATTTACCAAAGCAAAACGATGTCAGACGCTTTTGGATTTTATGTTTTTATGATTTGGAGGGGAAGCAACTCTGACTTAATTCAAAGCATGGAAACACATCATACGCATGGGATGGCTGTGGTGAATTTTAGTGATTTCAATTCGTTTCCATATTCACAGGATTCGTCTTACTTGTCCTGTCTCTACATCATCCCTTGAACCCAACTGATTCATTTATTTCAAACACCGAATATGTTGTAATCTATTCTAGTCAGTATGTTTCATCCGCAGACGAGGTCAAGATCCCACAGTGTATCAGATAAAAAGTCAAGGCCACAAACGCTGAAAACTCACTTTTAGATATTATTTGAATCACATAGGGCTCATAGGTACTCAGGCTTCTTGGACATGAAGAAATATAGAGAGGTTTTTTGTTTAGGTTTTGTGATGGCTCATGTTTTGCATATATGGTAGTTTTAACAAAAAAGCTCATGGATTAATAGTTAAAGTCAGATACTTTATGCAAAAGCCAATTGTGGGTAATCTTTTTGAGCCAGGTTTTACAGACCTTAGGCTGAGGTAGTACAGCACATGTTTAGTTGGTTCAGCCTCATAGGGTGATGCTATAAACAAAGCTGAAGAATATTCATGAATAGTACTAACCATCGATATCAAAAGCCATGGTCACAATAAATTCTTTAATTTTTACATCTGCATAAGTCTTAAAGCATTACAGTCAAGTTATTTCTACATCTCATTACGTCAAGTCTTACACTCTCACTATCAACTGGACTACCTAAATTTATTCCTGATTTATTTCTAAAAATAAATTCAAATTTCATTAACAGTTTTTAAAAGATTTGTGAGGATTGACCGTATATCACTAGCTTCAAAAACTTGTGAATATTTACGCTGTGTGTAGCCATAACAGCAAACTTACTTTATAGCACCATCTGCAAAACACAGAGTTATCTTTCAATCTTCCACCGAAACAAAAAAATCTTTAAAATTCTTCAAAAAATCTTGAAAAATCAATGAATGCAGCTGTCGCTTTTTACCCTTTCCATGTATACAACACAGACAATTACTATCCGCAACATCTGGTCAACAGAATCAACACACGATAGTCAGAAAGCAAGTTAAAAATACCCCAGTGGCAAGTACACTTATGCAGACACCTTGAAGTGGATAAACCTCAGTAGCAAACAGAAATGTGAGTAACAGCGCTAGACGTGTCCATCATTTATTTGAAAGAATGATACCATCAGTGGCTAATGATAACAATAATAGCCCAAAAGTTCTGAAGGGATGTCACCAGTAGGGGATGAGAATGGCAGCAGGGGTAGTCGAGAGCAGCCATGGTCTATAACACTAGAGCGACAGCAACTAGTCGCCCCTAATTTTGCTCTTGTTTTTCTCTGAATGATTTAATAACTTTTGTCAATTTTAGCCTTGAAACATCCTGGAAGTCAGATCACCTCCAACACCAACAACAATCACAAATGATGGAAAAATACTAATAATTTCTGAGAAAATTTACTAAATTTTTGTTCAAATTTATTTTTAAGTGGATTGTCAACCAGCTGCTTTGTTTAAGTTTGAGTAGCTAAACTTATCCTTTAAAATTATATAGCAAAGAACTACCTTCAGTAGGGGCTGCGCAATCAAAAACTAGTCCTGGATGCAGCGCCCTTTTACATTTGAAGAAGATGGAAATTTGGGCACTCTATGGTGAAATCTTTGCGGATAGTCTTAAAGTAACTCCAGTTTTCAAAGCAGACATTGTTTTGAACATCAACTCTGAAATTTATTGGTGGTCTGGGACCTGCTAAAAGACGATTGGGGTTAAAAATAAACTTGCAAACTATTTTTAGTAAACTTTATTAGAAAAGTATCGGTATTTCTTGTGATTTGTGATTGTTTTGATGTTTGAGGTGATCTGACTGCCAGTATAGTTTAGATTAAAATCAATAAAATCAGATAGTGAATATTATGCTCAGATCAAACAAATCTACGATTATGAGGTTTACAGTTGCATAGAAACCGGCGGAATGGAAACACATAAAGTTACAACTTAAACTCATGGGATGAGTGAGTCTTTCACAATATCTGATAGGTTTATGTAATTTTCAAACTAGTTTACGAGGAAAGTTTTATTATTGAATACATAAATTTTATTGAATATTAAAAACAATTAAACTTTTTCACTAGTTTTTCGAAGTTTCATTTAAATTTATTAAAATAAAGATTATTTTAATTGTTTCGGCTTTATAATTTACATTGTGGCAGGCTCATTAAATAACTTTTTCAGATATTTGCAACAACTTCCAAAGTGATGTTTGGTATTTTATTAAATTCCTGAGACAAATAATTTTTGAGGAACTTTCTAAGGAGTTGTCTTTCTTCACGACCTCTAGTCGGTGAAGTATGACACGTAGTTCTGAATTGTTTGTCTAAAATAAAGAGCAAGAGATGATTAGTTCTACAATTGTATGTCTTTTTGGACTTCTCTAATCAATGTTGTTATCAAACAATATTCACAAAAACATAATTATGTTAATTTCTGCAGTAGACACATAAAAGCGAGTCATGGTTTAAACTTTTCAAAAATCTTTTTTTGGTGGTAGAAGGCGACATTGATTGACGTTATTGACAGGTTTTTAATGCGGGGTTATGTAGAAGTTTAACTACAATACGCCTGCAGCTTCTAATTACAACATGAATACTTTAAGCAAAATTTAGATCCGAAACTTTTTAAAGCTTTTTTAGCAACTTTAAAATTTTTTCATATTACCTTTGTTTTTCGTGAAATATTGGTTTTTCCAATGTGTCTGTGAAATAATAATTTTATATTTATTACATCAATTTAAACTTGGTGGTTTGTCATCATGTACAGTCAAGAATGAATCTCCAGTATTCTCAGGCTTTAATCGAAACATTGTAATTAAGAAACAAGGAGTTGTCTACTCAACATAAATTGTTGATCTGAGTTTTATTCCGTTTTTTTTTAACTCTTCAGGAGTATTATGTCAGCACTTTTCGTTCTGATCGTCGTAATTAGGCCTAATAATTTAAATTATTGAGCTTCCACACACAGACAGAGAAGGGCTATTCAAAAACACTGTAGATAGAGTTTAGCCAAAAAATGGCTGGTAAAGCAAGTGAGGTAATTTCAACTAACTGTTACTTACTCATTTTCTCACCAAATAAACACTTGCAGTGGCTTAAAACCTCATCACTTTGTGCCGACTAAACCTTTGCACTCCCTGATTAGGCCCCACCCGTCCTCGGTAAATTCTCGACCCAAGATTAAGAGCATGTCGCGTCGAGACTACGTGATTTTTAAATGGCCCTGATCAGCCGCCATACAGATAAGTTGCCAGCAACAAGCACACAGGTAGATGATGAAATGCTGCAGGGTATGCTGTCTATTTCTTTGAGTACGATGGGTGACACCGCACGAGCCATAAATACCTAGCTCATGTATTGCCTTGATCACCTTACTGCAACTGGCACACCCCTAACATATCAATCAGTCTGGAATATTTCCTTCTCGGTTGACTCAGTAGGCAAATTCGGTACCTTTACTCCGTCTCTGTTAATACCAGGATCAACTTATTCCCTCTCGGCATTGTTGGCATTGGTCTCATCAGGTGTACAACCACCCTCTGCCAGGAGTGTTCTGCTTGCTGCCGGGCCTGCTTAGGGTGGCTTAGTGGTAGCATCTCTAACTGTCAACCACTGAGTTGGTGGTTCAAGTCTTGTTTAAAGCGAATCTGGCCTAAAAGGCTCTCAACAAGCCTTCAACCCCAATTGCTGGGTCTTTTGGTTCTACACCATAACTTGGAGGCCACGTGCACCCCATTGACAATGTGAGCATGTTAAATATAGAACTCCTACACATCTGTTGGTGAACTCATAAAATATATCAGCGTTTATTTTTTATTAGGTGCATGCTGAATTGTCTTCTCTAGCATTTTTGTAAAGTTTTGTCTTTTTGCATTGCTCAGTCAATTATGAGTATTTTTCAAGTTGGATAAATTCCATAATTTGATAAATATGTAGTTTTTTTTATTCTAATACTAATTTTAGTCAAAAATAAAAATTCCATTTTGTTAGTTTATTTAAAGAAAGTAAATAGCTTCCTCAGGCAGCAAATTTTACACAGGCAGCACAATTAGATATAATGAAATAATGGTCAAATCATGAAAAACTCTTGGTTATAATGTGCAAAAAGTTCAAAAAAAAATATAAAAGCATTGCCCTTGTCAGCTATTAATGTCTTTCAACTCTAATACTAGCCTTGAGCTGAAGTCTAGCCCCAAATAACAACAATTGCTTCAGTAAGAATTAATTATTGTCGCTAAATACCAGTTAGTGCATAAATACACTTTGTAAGTAAAACCTATTTACATTTCCTTATCTGATTCAGAGTTAGCGAGCAGCAGAAATTAGTGAAATATATAAAACAGGAGACTAAATTATGCGCTATCGAGTTGCATTTGAAAACGAAATTATTCATATCGGAAAGGGATGTTCTTGTCAGAAGTTGTTTATCTAGTCTCCTATTCTACCTCTAAAAATTATTTTACATCAACAAATTCATACACAATATCAATAAATACAAGATGTTTTTCGACAACCTGCTGGAATTCCAGAATAATTGTACATTTAGTTATTAGGCCTGCTGATGACTCGCAGCACACCAGACTCCAAAGGTACTAGTAATTATTAATATGGTAAGTGAATGATTGGGGTAGATGAGAGTATGACAGGTGGATATGCCAAATGTTGCTGGTTTGATTCCTGGACAAAGCAATCTGCTGCGCAGCCTCAAATTGTGACTTCAAAGGATGGCCACGGCTTTTATTATAGTAAAGGCTAATACGCTGGCAGTCCAGTGTACTATGACAGACAGTCAGATGTGTCGATAAACGCTAAAGAACAAGCGTGTCATAATTATTCCAAAATTCATAAGTGAATGTGATGGTGTGTAAACTAATCGTTGGAAGTTGAAATCCTGCGTCATGCAATCTTTTTTGCACTCTCTTTCTGTTGCACGAGACAGCCGAACAGACACACAACTTGTTATTGCAAAAAACAGCTAAAATCTTAATTTTGTTTTTATTTCGGATTTTTCATTTTAATATTGCAAAAACGATCTTTTTTTTCTGCAAACAGCCTATTTTTTGTTGCTAACATAGACCAATATATTGTATTTTACTATTGGAAAAAAATTAAACTAAAAAAGGCGATTAGCTAACCACAAATCAATTTATAAAAACCGTTGGTGTGGCGACGTAATAGTCTGCCCAATAGCGTCAGTATCGCAAAATGACAAATTGTCGCTATGCTTGCAAAAGGGTTAATAAAACTGATTCTAAACATCAACCATCAGATCATCATTTTCATTTACAAAGGAAAACATAATGACTATCAATGAAAGAAATATCATTCATTCTGAGTATATTGCTAAAGGGTTGCTAAGATGATGCAGTGCCAACTCTCTCTTTTCCCTTACGTTCCCGTCAGCAAGCACGCAGGTTTTAATGCAATCTGCATTAAAATGAAGACTGGAATTTCGGTGCAACTTCTTGGTATTACTTTGGCTGAATAAAACCTTAATGAGCATGGGCCCTTTTACTGGCTTGACTTGACTGTGGAAACTCCCCCTAAAGGAGCAAATACACTGACAGTGCCCTATGGTCTGAAACCCCCGCCCCCCAAAACGTGATTTTGGGCCGAACCTAATGGGTCTTTTAGGGGGGAGTATCAGCCCTGGGATTTCAACCATGATCAAGTTTGATTGATTGCAATTTTACAACATTCTGACTGTCAGATCACCTCAAACATCAAAAACAATCGCAAATAATAGAAGTATACTGATATTTTTTCTGTCAAAATTTACTGAAATTGTGTAAAAGTTCATCGTTAAGACATTCAGCACCAGAAACAAATATAGGCCAACACGTAGATGCGTTTGTGAATAATGCCGATCTTTCCTTCTGCTATCATGCATCTATAAAGAACCCACCCAATGCCATGCCGCTTCTTGTCAGAAAAACCCTACTTGAGCTGAGAACCTTCACTATAATACGACCTGTGTCTATTCAAAGCTACTGTTGCAGGATGGAAAAATCTTGGCATCGCGGAGGGTTTGATCCTGCAACATTCCGCTTTACCTGCACGCTACTACTGGTTAACGAAACTCGAATGTATGTTCATGTTTGATTAAACAAGTAATTATGAGGCACTTACTGTGGAGAGGTTCCTGGTTTTGGTACGTCTTTGGCAAAGTGTCTTATCTGTAATGGGTGCTGAGTTCTCTTAGAGAGGAGTAGAGTTTATCATCATCGGTTTTGCGCACAGGAAACAAGTCTATCATGCGGAGAGCTTTCAAATTCTTTATGTATTCAGAGGTACCTCGAAGTAACATGATTGTCTCCCATGCAAAGTTGGTTCCTAAAGTATTTGTTTAATTCGTATGTTTTGAGTTGTTTATAAACATAAGCACTTGATACTGAAGTAGTTAATATTTAGGTTTTTGACAACTTTTAGATATGTTTTTATTCATAAAAAACGTTAATTTATTTGTCAGAATACAGAAACCCTTCAGAACTCCACTCTGTAATAAGTCAGCAGGATGGAACCAGCCTCAAAAACCAAATCGTTTAGCAACTTGGCAGAAAGCATGGACCATATCGGGTGATGTTTGATTGAAATCTGCAAAAATGTGTGAAAATGCATAAGCTTATCACAGGCATCTCCTATGCACACCCACATGCCTGCGCACACACCCGAATGCACCCACATACAAAGCATAGTCACACACACAAGTCTAGATTTGAGTATTTCTAAAGTTGGGGATGATCCATAATTTGATGAATTTGCTGTCTTTTATTCTCACACGAACTTTAAACTTTGATGTAAAAGTAAATAAGTCATTACATTAGTTTATTTGAATAAAGTAATTAGGTTACACGGACAGCAAATTTCACAAAGGCAGCACATCTAGATAAATAACAATACTGGTCAAATCTAGTAAAACTCCTGGTTATAATGTGCAAAATATATAAAAACAGTTCCCTAGTAGCTATCAATGTCTTCCACATCTAATACTAGCCTTGAGCAAGTCTAGACAAGATTAACAAAAAATGCTTCTGTAAAGCCTGGTTTCCATAAATGCCACAAGCACCGGTGAAATGTGAACCAATGCGCCGGAAGTCAACGCAAGAGTTTAGTGCAGTTCAAGTTTTGCGAAAAGCTGCAAGCAAATCCTTCTCGAAATGCACTGTACAGGCGCAGGTCAGCATTATCAAAATGGCATGGCGAGCAAACATTTTACATGTGATTATTAGCGATGTAGCTTTATGCGAACGGAAGCCGCCGAGCTTACTGTCGCATGTGTTTCGCTGCGCAAGATTACAGCTAAGGATTTGCAATTGATATGGGAACCAGGTTTGAGAATTAATTGTAGTCATGAAATACAATTTGTGCATAAACCCATCTTACAAGTACAACCTATTTACATTTCCTTGTCTGATTCAGAGTTAGCGGGCAGCAGAAGTAGAAAAATAGAAAAATATATAAAACATGAAACCAAATTATGGGCTATCCAGCTGCATTAGAAATTGAATTTATTCATATTGGAGAGGAATGTCCTTTCCACTGGTCCATGTCTCTAAGTACGCATTGAAGAGCTCATTGTCAGCAACCGTGGAGTTGTTCTTCCAGTCTCCAATTTTACCTGCAAAAATTACTTCACTTATGTAAGCAAATTCTTTCACAATATCAGTAGAAACAATATAACAAGTATTCTTTAGTTGAGAAAAAGCTACCGCAATGGAAGCTAACTTCTCGTGCAAAGGGAACTGTCTAAACCACATATGTCAAACTGTGAGCCACAACCGGCCCACCTTGTTCTCATATTTAGCCTGCAAGATTATTTTACATTATTGATATTCATGGTCCATGGATATGAAGCGCTGACAACAATACTGCAAAAAACTACAGATCCCACAATGCACCGCTTCAGCTGCCTTGCCACATACTTGTCGCGTCCATTAAACCTAAAGTTTGTTTCAGATGATATTCCCATCTGTTTTTATTCATATTTACGTTTCAAAAAAATGTTGTTTTAGTGTGTTAAATAAACGTTTATTCTGTTCAGCCCGCGACCTAGATTGTGTTTTGAATTTTGGCCTCTTGTAGAATTGTGTTTGACATCCCTCGTCTAAACTATTTACCAGACTTGAAGGAATCCTTCTGACTCCTACTATAGGCTATATCATCCAATCTCAGTCTCTGACTCCTACTATAGGCTATATCATCCAATCTCAGTCTCTGACTCCTACTATAGGCTATATCATCCAATCTCAGTCTCTGACTCCTACTATAGGCTATATCATCCAATCTCAGTCTCTGACTCCTACTATAGGCTATATCATCCAATCTCAGTCTCTGACTCCTACTATAGGCTATATCATCCAATCTCAGTCTCTGACTCCTACTATAGGCTATATCATCCAATCTCAGTCTCTGACTCCTACTATAGGCTATATCATCCAATCTCAGTCTCTGACTCCTACTATAGGCTATATCATCCAATCTCAGTCTCTGACTCCTACTATATGCTATATCATCCAATCTCAGTCTCTGACTCCTACTATAGACTATATCATCCAATCTCAGTCTCTGACTCCTACTATAGACTATATCATCCAATCTCAGACTCTGACTCCTACTATAGGCTATATCATCCAATCTCAGTCTCTGACTCCTACTATAGGCTATATCATCCAATCTCAGTCTCTGACTCCTACTATAGGCTATATCATCCAATCTCAGTCTCTGACTCCTACTATAGGCTATATCATCCAATCTCAGTCTCTGACTCCTACTATAGGCTATATCATCCAATCTCAGTCTCTGACTCCTACTATAGACTATATCATCCAATCTCAGTCTCTGACTCCTACTATAGGCTATATCATCCAATCTCAGTCTCTGACTCCTACTATAGGCTACATCATCCAATCTCATTCTCTGACTCCTACTATAGGCTATATCATCCAATCTCAGTCTCTGACTCCTACTATAGGCTATATCATCCAATCTCAGTCTTTGACTCCTACTATAGGCTATATCATCCAATCTCAGTCTCTGACTCCTACTATAGGCTATATCATCCAATCTCAGTCTTTGACTCCTACTATAGGCTATATCATCCAATCTCAGTCTCTGACTCCTACTATAGGCTATATCATCCAATCTCAGTCTCTGACTCCTACTATAGGCTATATCATCCAATCTCAGTCTCTGACTCCTACTATAGGCTATATCATCCAATCTCAGTCTCTGACTCCTACTATAGGCTATATCATCCAATCTCAGTCTCTGACTCCTACTATAGGCTATATCATCCAATCTCAGTCTCTGACTCCTACTATAGGCTATATCATCCAATCTCAGTCTTTGACTCCTACTATAGGCTATATCATCCAATCTCAGTCTCTGACTCCTACTATAGGCTATATCATCCAATCTCAGTCTCTGACTCCTACTATAGGCTATATCATCCAATCTCAGTCTCTGACTCCTACTATAGGCTATATCATCCAATCTCAGTCTCTGACTCCTACTATAGGCTATATCATCCAATCTCAGTCTCTGACTCCTACTATAGGCTATATCATCCAATCTCAGTCTCTGACTCCTACTATAGGCTATATCATCCAATCTCAGTCTCTGACTCCTACTATAGGCTATATCATCCAATCTCAGTCTCTGACTCCTACTATAGGCTATATCATCCAATCTCAGTCTCTGACTCCTACTATAGGCTATATCATCCAATCTCAGTCTCTGACTCCTACTATAGGCTATATCATCCAATCTCAGTCTCTGACTCCTACTATAGGCTATATCATCCAATCTCAGTCTCTGACTCCTACTATAGGCTATATCATCCAATCTCAGTCTCTGACTCCTACTATAGGCTATATCATCCAATCTCAGTCTCTGACTCCTACTATAGGCTATATCATCCAATCTCAGTCTCTGACTCCTACTATAGGCTATATCATCCAATCTCAGTCTCTGACTCCTACTATAGGCTATATCATCCAATCTCAGTCTCTGACTCCTACTATAGGCTATATCATCCAATCTCAGTCTCTGACTCCTACTATAGGCTATATCATCCAATCTCAGTCTCTGACTCCTACTATAGGCTATATCATCCAATCTCAGTCTCTGACTCCTACTATAGGCTATATCATCCAATCTCAGTCTCTGACTCCTACTATAGGCTATATCATCCAATCTCAGTCTCTGACTCCTACTATAGGCTATATCATCCAATCTCAGTCTCTGACTCCTACTATAGGCTATATCATCCAATCTCAGTCTCTGACTCCTACTATAGGCTATATCATCCAATCTCAGTCTCTGACTCCTACTATAGGCTATATCATCCAATCTCAGTCTCTGACTCCTACTATAGGCTATATCATCCAATCTCAGTCTCTGACTCCTACTATAGGCTATATCATCCAATCTCAGTCTCTGACTCCTACTATAGGCTATATCATCCAATCTCAGTCTCTGACTCCTACTATAGGCTATATCATCCAATCTCAGTCTCTGACTCCTACTATAGGCTATATCATCCAATCTCAGTCTCTGACTCCTACTATAGGCTATATCATCCAATCTCAGTCTCTGACTCCTACTATAGGCTATATCATCCAATCTCAGTCTCTGACTCCTACTATAGGCTATATCATCCAATCTCAGTCTCTGACTCCTACTATAGGCTATATCATCCAATCTCAGTCTCTGACTCCTACTATAGGCTATATCATCCAATCTCAGTCTCTGACTCCTACTATAGACTATATCATCCAATCTCAGTCTCTGACTCCTACTATAGGCTATATCATCCAATCTCAGTCTCTGACTCCTACTATAGGCTATATCATCCAATCTCAGTCTCTGACTCCTACTATAGGCTATATCATCCAATCTCAGTCTCTGACTCCTACTATAGACTATATCATCCAATCTCAGTCTCTGACTCCTACTATAGGCTATATCATCCAATCTCAGTCTCTGACTCCTACTATAGGCTATATCATCCAATCTCAGTCTCTGACTCCTACTATAGGCTATATCATCCAATCTCAGTCTCTGACTCCTACTATAGGCTATATCATCCAATCTCAGTCTCTGACTCCTACTATAGACTATATCATCCAATCTCAGTCTCTGACTCCTACTATAGGCTATATCATCCAATCTCAGTCTCTGACTCCTACTATAGGCTATATCATCCAATCTCAGTCTCTAACTCCTACTATAGGCTATATCATCCAATCTCAGTCTCTGACTCCTACTATAGGCTATATCATCCAATCTCAGTCTCTGACTCCTACTATAGGCTATATCATCCAATCTCAGTCTCTGCATGACTCCTACTATAGGCTATATCATCCAATCTCAGTCTCTGACTCCTACTATAGGCTATATCATCCAATCTCAGTCTCTGACTCCTACTATAGGCTATATCATCCAATCTCAGTCTCTGACTCCTACTATAGGCTATATCATCCAATCTCAGTCTCTGACTCCTACTATAGGCTATATCATCCAATCTCAGTCTTTGTACAAGTGAAACCCAAACAAGTTACTTGAGGCATTTTTGTATCAGATTCCAAACACTGCCTGAAAAATCTTGTCTCGTTTTTTTTGTACCGGACCATCTTATATGGTCCGGTCTTATTTTAGTCCTAGGGCTACGCAACCACAGGTCATAATTTAATCGATGTGATTTCTTTACCTTTAACAACAACAGTTCATTTATTGAAGCATAATTAATTAACCCAGAACATGTGTTTGTATTGGTCGGGCGTTAGCACGATCCCATCGCGGGCATTGTTGATTATCTAGAATCCTAGTTTATTATTAGCGCTCTCTGGGTTTAACAGCACCGATTGTCACAGAAAAACGCAGCCTCAATGGCAGCGAAAGGGATCGACAACCTAAGGCTAAATGGGAATTATGACGCCACACTTTGAGTACCTGAACCAAATGTCTTTTTTGCAGGACCTACTTTTGACACCCCGTTTTTCATAGGTCTATTATTCTTTGTGTTTTGAATATAGGCTCATTCGAAAGCTAAGACTCTGATGTATTGAAATATATAATAAAAAATTATGTAAATTATGTGCTTTAAAATGGTGACTGTGTTTCATTTTATGCAGTGTAATATAGTATTAAAGATTTAACCCATGCTGTACGTTTTTATTTGACAAAATGCGAGTGAAGCGTATTCTGTCATAAGTTGGGATTCCAGATGTTACGATCTGCTTTGATTTGAGTCACAAGAGCCCTAAGAAGGATTTTCTTAAGGCCTATCTAAGAATAATTCTGTAAAGGCAAGTTTTTAGTATTTTTCTCATTTACCACAAGAGCAATTATAAACATCCTGAAGCAGGGTTTGAACCACACCTGCAACTCTACTGCCCAGAGTGTTAACCACTACACTACCACATCTACAGTTACTTTCATGCAATTCCCATATTAGCTACCGCTATGAATAGTGTATTTATAAAACATTTAAGAACTCTATCCGTAAAATTTTCATTTGTTATACAGTTTTTAATATGAAACAATTTAGCTAGACTTAAAAAGGTTGCTTTCAGAGTTGGTACCAATTAAAATAACTTTAATCTTTTATATTAGGAAAGCTAAAAGTGCTGTTTAAATATTCTGGTTTCCAATAATGGGTTGGGGTTCAGAAACCAAACTGTATTAAGCTGTTTGTGGAGTTGTCTTACCTTGCCTATACATGCCAATGTACTCTTCACGGTTTTCTCATCTGTACAAAGCTACAAAACAGTAGTAATGTATAAGTACAACTATTAGTACAATGTTTAGTGCAATGTACATGTAATCCAAAAATACCAACGTCTCAATGCAGAGCTTCCCTACGGTAGAACTTTTTTGCGGCAACACAACAAATCACGTGATAGTAAAAACACAACCTTGGAGCATATTTTGGCAGCAGCATTTCTTGTAAAATTTATATAGTATAAAGCAGAAAGTAGGTTTTCTAAATGACTGCATTTGAAGTTTTCTCTATAAATATAACTTGAAAACCTTCGTGTTTATAACTCTGTCGGTGGCGGTTAACATTAAACAGCAACACTAACCTAGGATGTCTGATTGCAATTAATCGCAATGCTGATACTTTCTGTTTACTGACGATACCATAGCCTAGTATTATCGATTTAGATCGATCAGCAGTGAGTCTCTCTACGATGTTTATTAGTACTCTCAAAACAAATGCCTTCAAACCAATTTAGCAAAGTGAAATATGGTCAAATGTCTTCAGACTTTATTGTCTCCATGATTTTGGGTGGAAGCAACTCTAAATCCATTCAAAACATAGAAACACAGTGTAGAAGTCGTGGCTTTATGGTTTATGTACCACACAGGAATAAAACATAACAAATAGCAGAGACATCTATAGTTTCCTACTAATTCTGTGTTTGTTACCTACTTTATTGCAAAATTTTCTAAAAGAACAGCACCTATGGAGTTGTCTTGTCCTCTTTCATAGAGGTTGCATTGCTTTCTAACAGCACCAGCACAAAATTGGGTTTAATCAGTTAAAGGTGAATACAACGAGACACTTTTTAGCAGATAAAACTTACCAAAATGAGAGTCTTCATAATCGATGAGGTGAATGTATGGCATGCAACTACAGACGTCTATAGATGCAACCTCTATCTTCCACATGTACTTGGCAAACTCAAAGAATTTCCCAATTAGCACGGCGGCAGCGTAAAAAAATGTTTGAATATATTTGCACCGCGTCAATCTTCCAAGTTTCCAACTTGTTGTCGAATGAAGTCCCGCTACAAGCCAAACAAATCATTATATATAGACCTACTGTGATGATAAGGCAATGAGAATAAGACTGTACACAAATATTCTATAAATTGTTTGGGTGGTTGATCGAGTGCTGGCTACTAGGTCATATGTCACAAGTTTATGTTTTGTGGGAGGAATATTTTACATCTAACGGTGGCTTCAGACAGGACATGTACACTCTTATTACAGTGAAGGCTTGTACAGTGGCAGACTCCAGTATCATATAACATCATAGATTGAGCCAATAAAGTGCAGAGAATAGCTACATGTATATGCTCAATGTTTACTATAATAAGAGCTGTCTGAAGCTGCAGTTTGATGTAAGTAAGATTGCATTGCACAGGATTTGAACTCCCAGCCATCAGCTTTGTAGTTAGACATACTAACCACTTCACCGATTTCTCCAACCTCTATCCCAAGCTACTGGCTAGAAGTTGAAGTCTGCCGCTGAAGGAGGTTAGAAAAAACGTAGCATTGTGCTGGATTCAAACATGTAATTTTCAGCATGGAAGACTGACACTAACAGCTGAGCAAATCGACAACCCACTGGCATTCCATAATAGTTGTACATTTAATTATTACACCTGTTGATAACTTGTGGCACACCAGACTCCAAGTGGATTTAGTAATTATAAATATGGTAAGTGAATGATTACGGCAGACAAGAGTATGACAGGTGGATATGCCAAATGTCGCTGGTTTGACTCTTAAACAAAGCAATCTGATGCGCAGCCTCAAAACATGATTTCAAAAGACGGCCATGACTCTTACTATAGTCAAGACTAGTACCCTGGCAGTCCAGTGTGCCATAACAGATCATCAAGTGTGTCGATAAAGCTCAACGAATATGCAAGTCAAAAGTATTCCAAAATTCTGCAAGGTGAGTGTTTAGCCGAGGTAATTGTGTAAACTAATTGTTGGAAGTTGAAATCCTGTGGCGTGCAATCTTTTTTGCACTCTCTTTCTGTTGCATGAGACAGCCGAACGGACACACGACTTGTTATAGCAAAAACCAACTAAAATATATCATATGGTGATGCTAAACTTTATAACATCTGAACTGGTTAATCCATGTAACAAGACTGGTACTTAGAGATGAACTTGCACCAACTTGATTAGATTTTATCTGAAAGTATCGGTAGTCGTCTACCCTTTCCGATTGTTTTTGGGCATTTTTACCATGATCAAGTTTGGTTGACTGTTTTTTTTTTAAAAAAAACAATCGCAAATGATAGAAGAATACCGACATTTTTCTGACAAACTTTGTTGAAAGTGTGTAAAAGTTCATTATTAAGACATTCAGCACCTGAAACTGTTAATTCAAGTAACAAGACTGGTACTTAACATGAACTCGCACAAAATCTTAGTAGATTTTATAAGAAATTATCGGTATTTTTCATCCCTTGCAATTGTTTAGATATTTGAGGTGATCTGACTGCCAGGATGTTTCAAGATGCGTCGTAGACAAAACTTGATCTCAGTTAAAACATTCGGAAATAAAATGTGTGTGAAAGGAAATCACTAGTTGTTATCGGTGCTATAGTTAATATCGACTTTTGCATGAAGTTGCAGCATTATACATCTTTATTCCATCAGTCTCTTCGCGACTTGCGACATCACAATCACACCTTCGCTTTAGCTGAATGTTTTTAACAGTAATCAATATTTGTCAATTTTAATCTTATTAAATCCTGGCTGTCAGATTGAAGCATCCTCGAGCATCGAAACCAATCGCAGGTAATAGAAAAATATATTTGCTGACGATAACACTTACTCAAGTTTTGCAAAAGTTCATTATCATGACATTCAGCACCAGAAAATGATGTAAATGTAGAAGTTTTTGAATAAAACCTATATTTTCATTTGCTATCATGCAGCTATAAATAAACCAATGCCATACTGCTTCTAGAAAAGCCCTACTTAAAGGTTGACTTGCAACAAATTTCACTTTACCGATATTTGATATGAAAATATTCACCATGTCTTAGTCTGTTGTGTTGTAGGTGCATTATATGTGGAAAGGTGATTACAAGCTCTTAAAAACTCAAAAACGAACAGAAATTCGCAGCCACACGAGACCGCCGTAGTTTGGATTCCCTTTCCAAAACAGCTCAAATGTGATGTAGTTGTGAGAGATGGCTTATGTATACACATTCTTACAACCTTAATCGTAGAAATTTTTTCACAAAGAAGTTTTATATTGAGCTTTGTATTGGCCTTTCAATTGACGTGAGAACATCATGCGACAAGATAATAACCAAACTGTAACGACTACGTCAGAGAAATAAAGAGATTCCAATCTAAGGCGGCTTTTCGTTTTTGAGCTTTTATGGGCTTTTAATCACAATTCCACATATTGTGCACCTACAACACGACAGAGTAAGACATGGTGAATCTTTTGATGCCAAATATCTGCACTGTGAATTTTGTTGCAAGTCAACCTCTAAGCTGAGAACGTTTACTATAATAAAAGGCAAGTCTGTCCGAAGCTACGGTTGCAGTTTGCAAAAACGATTGCATCACGGAGGATTCGATCCTGCAACACTCCACAGTAGTATAGTGAGAGCAGATCTACACACACTAGGCGGAGCTTAGGGAGCAGGAAGTGACATCACATCAGGATCTGTTTGATTGACAGTTGGGGGGCGGAGCTAGGCGGTGTTGAGTCATGGTGTGAGTCATGGCGATCTGTGTGATTCGTGGTGCGAGTGAGTAATGGTGTGAGTTGGTTGGTGACGTCGCGGTGGTGGTGGTGTCGGTGGCCGAGTGGTGAGTCGGGCCGCGAGACGATTCGCGGTTGTATTTGGGATTATCGGATTTCGTTGGCGTCCGGTAGAGGTCGCTCTTCCGTGCCGTTTCGGGGATTGACGGAGAGCTCGGTGGCGACGGGTTGACGGACGGTGGCGGATGGATTTCGAGATCGTCGGAGCTTGTATGTATTTTCTTTTTTCCGATCCCGAATGAGAATGATGTGTCTGCGAACGAATATTCATTTTGATTGTAAACTTCATAAATTCTGAAATTATCTCTCGCCTCTAAGTCTTCATCAGGATTAAAACTTTTCAGAATTGACGGAGCATGCAATCTGAAGGAATTCAGAGAGAAATTAAAACAAAGATTATAAACTCTGTATATCAAGACAGTAATGAGTTAAGGAAATGATATTATGATTAAATTTTATATAGTTTATTTGATGATATATCATAGGGATTTAAACTTACTATCAATGGATATGTTATTGAATAAAAGTTTTGTATATAAAAATGCTAAAACATAATATAAAAAAGACTATTGAATTTCATTCAATCCCAATTTTCTTCTTCTTCTTTCATTGTCGAATGAGAATGAACTGTCTACAATCAAAACATACATTATTTTTAGTGAGATATAGTAAAAGTAAGACATACAATCAGATTAGATCATTCATTCAAACTAAAAATCAAATATAATGTAATACTTACTGAAGAAGAAGAAGATCCATCCTTTTTCTGAATGGAATCTTCCTGTTGAGATACGGGAGCCTGCAATTGCAATGATTACAGTCAGGATGGTTTACTATATCCTTGCTGAGATAGTAGACTCTACATTCACAATGGACTCCAACTTAAATTGTAAATTTCAATTGCATTAGTCATCGAATCATAGAATGATATGCAAGATGTAATGCAGACAGAATAGGATATGCAATCAGCTAGAGTAGGACATACAGACAATAAGAAAAACAAATATGTTACATCACATAGTCAGACTAGGACACACAGACAGAGGAGGATATTCAGTTAAAATAATCTGTTTTAATCTGAGTAGGGATATAACATACACTTTGCTAAGATATTGGAGTTTGCAATTGCAATGAATACAATCAGCCTAGAACACATAGTTACTACTCAGAAGAGAAGATTCATTGTATCATTCCTACATAACATCTAGATTGAATTTGTAGTACTTACTGTAAACCGTAATCTTTCGTTGAGATCTTGATAGAACTTTTCACGTAAGAGAAATCGACAAGCTTTTCGCTTCCGAACGCTTATTTCCATTCCATGAGAGCAGTAACCCCATCGCTTCACACATTTATCTACACAATGTAATCGTTCTTGAAATTTCCTTTTTCTGTTGTCTTTGGTACTCATTGTGAAGTTATGAACTGAATTGAAAAGGCATATTCGCTCGAAGGATTTATAACAAGTAGAAGTGTTGTCGCGGTTCAATAATTTTGTGATCTAATGATATATATAAACAGTTTTCGCGAAATTCACTTTCGCGAAATTCAATTTCGCGAAAGTTGACTATATAATATATATGTGTAATTTCGCGAAATCCAATTTCGCGAAATTCACTTTCGCGAAATTCAATTTCGCGAAAGTTGACTATATAATATATATGTGTAATTTCGCGAAATCCAATTTCGCGAAATCCAATTTCGCGAAATTCACTTTCGCGAAAGTTGACTATATAATATATATAATGTGTAATTTCGCGAAATTCAATTTCGCGAAAATCTGTTTACTATTTTCGCTTCATTAATTCCTTTGGACACACCCATCATTCTTCAATTCACTATATAAGCGTTGCATAATCTGATGGAATATTCTGCCTCATTAACCATCTCTTGATACCTACTTATATTTGAGAATTTGGGTCGATCGAGTGTTGATACCATAAGGCTTGTATGCTTCAGCTAGAATTCTGTTAGCCGGCTACTCGCGATTAAGTTCGTTGAGTGTCGCTGTTTTCAGGGGCTGTTGTGTGGACAAGCGCTTTGGCATTCGACTTGATTGTTTTCCTAGGTTTACCTATGGAATTCTCCTGTTTGGTTTGGCTTAACCATTCCATAACAGTTTCTCGACCAGTAAATAGATGAAGATGATGAACTAGTAAAGGGGCATACATGGATTAATATGTGGATTATTTTGAGGATAGCTCCAACTCAGTGTGAGTATATCAATATATAAAACTTATATCAAAAATGTTACGTTATTGAATCATTGGCTTTGCCGTTTCCGGTTAGTGCATGCGCACGCAGTTCTGTTTTTATCCTCGAGGATGCGTTACACGTTTTTCTAATGCTCTTGTATTGTATTCCTTATTCACATGTACTATTGTACGTTATTCATAATATACGTTCTACAGCATTAACTACACACATATTCAACAAAAAAGGTAAATAATATTCGGTTGTATTTGTTACCAACTTTATTTCGATATAAAGTATATATGTATATTCAATTGTAAAATATAGAAAAAAATTTATGTCAGATCTTCTAGTAATTTAACAATTTGGGAAGTTCCTTGAATATGTACATTGTCAACACCTTCATTTTCTTCGTTATTAAGACTTTTACTAATTTTTCCATTCCAATCATATCTATCTAGTATAGTTTTTCGAACTACATGATCTCGTGTATCTGTTTCAGAAATTTTTAGCATAACTGTTAGAAAATCTTCTATTGAACATCCTCTGCTCCAAAATATTGCAAAGAGAAGACAGTAATCTCCACATGTTGTTGAAATAATTGTTTCCAATGAAACAACCTTGTTGCCAATGACGTGCAACTAAATTTTTGGTTCAACATTTCCATTTCTAATTATTTTTTCAAAAACGGTAAAACCAGACCGTTATCGTCATGACAATAAGAAACACACCGAGTTTGTTCAACGCAAAGAAAAGCGTCAGGAATTTTGTGAGAGTAAGAGTTGCTAAACAATTTTACACCTATCTTGTGGAGAATTTTGTTCTGAATAAGATACATTTAAAAGTAAAACGATATATGTTTTCATTTTTTGAGATATTGCTTAAATACTAACGGTATATCGGATTTTTTAGAAAATCCGTTTGAATTAACTTGGGCAGAATAATCGTTTGGTCAACAATTAACGTGGTAGCGAAAGAGTTAATATACAAGTGAGCAGTGATTATAAATGTATATATAATAATAAAATGTGAGTAAGATAAAAGCTACTGAAGATACAATAAACAAAGCTAGGATTGTGCTAGTCCATGTTGATATACAAGGGAGCAGTGATTATAAATATATATATATAATAAATCGTGAGTAAGATAAAAGCTACTGAAGATACAATAATCAAAGCAGGATTGTACTAGTCTATGTTGATGTACAAGTGGGCAATGATTATAAATGTATATATAATAATAAAATGAGAGTAAGATAAAAGCTACTGAAGATACAATAAACAAAGCTAGGACTGTACTAGTCCATGTTAATATACAAGTGAGCAGTGATTATAAATATATATATAATAATAAAATGAGAGTGAGTAATGTGAGTATATATAATAATACATTTTATTATTATATATAATTATAATCACTGCTCACTTGTATATTAACATGGACTAGCACAGTCCTAGCTTTGTTTATTGTATCTTCAGTAGCTTTTATCTTACTCACATTTTATTATTATATATACATTTATAATCATTGCTCACTTGTACACCAACATAGACTAGTACAATCCTAGTTTTTGTTTATTGTATCTTCAGTAGCTTTTATCTTACTCACATTTTATTATTATATATATTTATAATCACTGCTCCCTTGTATATCATCATGGACTAGTACAATCCTAGCTTTGATTGTATCTTCAGTAGCTTTTATCTTACTCACATTTTATTATTATATATACATTTATAATCATTGCTCACTTGTATATCAGCATGGCCTAGCACAATCCTAGTTTTGCTTATTGTATCTTTAGTAGATTTTATCTTACTCACATTTTATTATTATATATACATTTATAATCACTGCTCACTTGTATATTAACATGGCCTAGCACAATCCTAACTTTGTTTATTGTATCTTCAGTAGCTTTTATCTTACTCACATTTTATTATATATACATTTAAAATCATTGCTCACTTGTACATCAACAGGGTCTAGCACAATCCTAGCTTTGTTTTATTGTATCTTCAGTATCTTTTATCTTACTCACGTTTTATTATTATATATTCATTTATATTCGCTGCTCACTTGTATATTAACACGGACTAGCACAATCCTAGCTTTGTTTATTCTATCTTGAGTAGCTTTTATCTTACTCACATTTTATTATTATATATACATTTATAATCACTGCTCACTTGTACATTAACATGGACTAGCACAACCCTAGCTTTTATCTTACTCACATTTTATTATTATATATACATTTATAATCATTGCTCACTTGTATATCAACATGGCCTAGCACAATCCTAGTTTTGCTTATTGTATCTTTAGTAGTTTTTATCTTACTCACATTTTAATATTATATATACATTTATAATCACTGCTCACTTGTATATCAACATGGACTAGCACAATCCTAGCTTTGTTTATTGTATCTTCAGTAGCTTTTATCAATTATTCTAAAGTGCTGTAAAAGATCATCAGGAGTGTTAATAAAGTACTGAGAATAAGTATGTGTACAATTATTATAAAGTGCTGTAAGAGAACATCAGGAGTATTAATAAAGTACAGAGAATAAGTATATGTACAATTATTATAAAGTGCTGTAAGAGATCATCAAGAGTGTTAATAAAGTACAGAGAATAAGTATATGTACAATTATTATAAAGTGCTGTCAGAGATCATCAGGATTGTTAATAAAGTACAGAGAATAAGTATATGTACAATTATTATAAAGTGTAGTAAGAGATCATCAGGAGTGTTATTAAAGTACAGATAATAAGTATATGTACAATTATTATAAAGTTCTGTAAGAGTTCATCAAGAGTGTTAATAAAGTACAGAGAATAAGTATATGTACAATTATTATAAAGTGCTGTAAGAGATCATCAAGAGTGTTAATAAAGTACTGAGAATAAGTATATGTACAATTATTATAAAGTGCTGTAAGAGATCATCAGGTGTGGTAAAAAAGTACAGATAATAAGTATGTGTACAATTATTATAAAGTGTAGTAAAAGACCATCAAGAGTGTTAATAAAATACAGAGAATAAGTATGTGTACAATTATTATAAAGTGTAGTAAGAGATCATCAAGAGTGTTAATAAAGTACAGAGAATAAGTATGTGTACAATTATTCTAAAGTGCTGTAAAAGATCATCAGGAGTGTTAATAAAGTACTGAGAATAAGTATGTGTACAATTATTATAAAGTGTTGTAAGAGAACATCAGGAGTATTAATAAAGTACAGAGAATAAGTATATGTACAATTATTATAAAGTGTAGTAAGAGATCATCAGGAGTGTTATTAAAGTACAGATAATAAGTATATGTACAATTATTATAAAGTTCTGTAAGAGTTCATCAAGAGTGTTAATAAAGTACAGATATTAAGTATATGTACAATTATTATAAAGTGCTGTAAGAGATCATCAAGAGTGTTAATAAAGTACAGAGAATAAGTATATGTACAATTATTATAAAGTGTTGTAAGAGATCATCAGGTGTGTTAACAAAGTACAGATAATAAGTATATGTACAATTATTATAAAGTGCTGTAAGAGTTCATCAAGAGTGTTAATAAAGTACAGATATTAAGTATATGTACAATTATTATAAAGTGCTGTAAGAGATCATCAAGAGTGTTAATAAAGTACTGAGAATAAGTATATGTACAATTATTATAAAGTGCTGTAAGAGATCATCAGGAGTGTTAATAAAGTACAGAGAATAAGTATATGTACAATTATTATAAAGTGCTGTAAGAGATCATCAGGTGTGGTAAAAAAGTACAGAGAATAAGTATGTGTACAATTATTATAAAGTGTAGTAAAAGTCCATCAAGAGTGTTAATAAAATACAGAGAATAAGTATGTGTACAATTATTATAAAGTGTAGTAAGAGATCATCAAGAGTGTTAATAAAGTACAGAGAATAAGTATGTGTACAATTATTCTAAAGTGGTGTAAGAGATCATCAGGTGTGGTAAAAAAGTACAGAGAATAAGTATGTGTACAATTATTATAAAGTGTAGTAAAAGACCATCAAGAGTGTTAATAAAATACAGAGAATAAGTATGTGTACAATTATTATAAAGTGCTGTAAAAGATCATCAAGAGTGTTAATAAAGTACTGAGAATAAGTATGTGTACAATTATTATAAAGTGCTGTAAGAGATCATCAAGAGTGTTAATAAAGTACTGAGAATAAGTATGTGTACAATTATTATAAAGTGCTGTAAGAGATCATCAAGAGTGTTAATAAAGTACAGAGAATAAGTATATGTACAATTATTATAAAGTACTGTAAGAGATCATTAGGAGTGTTAATAAAGTACTGAGAATAAGTATGTGTACAATTATTATAAAGTGCTGTAAGAGATCATCAAGAGTGTTAATAAAGTACTGAGAATAAGTATATGTACAATTATTATAAAGTGCTGTAAGAGATCATCAAGAGTGTTAATAAAGTACAGAGAATAAGTATGTGTACAATTATTCTAAAGTGGTGTAAGAGATCATCAGGTGTGGTAAAAAAGTACAGAGAATAAGTATGTGTACAATTATTATAAAGTGTAGTAAAAGACCATCAAGAGTGTTAATAAAATACAGAGAATAAGTATGTGTACAATTATTATAAAGTGCTGTAAAAGATCATCAAGAGTGTTAATAAAGTACTGAGAATAAGTATGTGTACAATTATTATAAAGTGCTGTAAGAGATCATCAAGAGTGTTAATAAAGTACTGAGAATAAGTATGTGTACAATTATTATAAAGTGCTGTAAGAGATCATCAAGAGTGTTAATAAAGTACAGAGAATAAGTATATGTACAATTATTATAAAGTACTGTAAGAGATCATTAGGAGTGTTAATAAAGTACTGAGAATAAGTATGTGTACAATTATTATAAAGTGCTGTAAGAGATCATCAAGAGTGTTAATAAAGTACTGAGAATAAGTATATGTACAATTATTATAAAGTGCTGTAAGAGATCATCAAGAGTGTTAATAAAGTACTGAGAATAAGTATATGTACAATTATTATAAAGTGCTGTAAGAGATCATCAGGTGTGGTAAAAAAGTACAGAGAATAAGTATGTGTACAATTATTATAAAGTGTAGTAAAAGTCCATCAAGAGTGTTAATAAAATACAGAGAATAAGTATGTGTACAATTATTATAAAGTGTAGTAAGAGATCATCAAGAGTGTTAATAAAGTACAGAGAATAAGTATGTGTACAATTATTCTAAAGTGCTGTAAAAGATCATCAGGAGTGTTAATAAAGTACTGAGAATAAGTATGTGTACAATTATTATAAAGTGCTGTAAGAGATCATCAGGAGTATTAATAAAGTACAGAGAATAAGTATATGTACAATTATTATAAAGTGCTGTAAAAGATCATCAAGAGTGTTAATAAAGTACAGAGAATAAGTATATGTACAATTATTATAAAGTGCTGTCAGAGATCATCAGGAGTGTTAATAAAGTACAGAGAATAAGTATATGTACAATTATTATAAAGTGTAGTAAGAGATCATCAGGAGTGTTATTAAAGTACAGATAATAAGTATATGTACATCTAATCTGATTGTATGTCTTACTTTTACTATATCTCACTAAAAATAATGTATGTTTTGATTGTAGACAGTTCATTCTCATTCGACAATGAAAGAAGAAGAAGAAACTTTGGATTGAATGAAATTCAATAGTCTTTTTTATATTATGTTTTAGCATTTTTATATACAAAACTTTTATTCAATAACATATCCATTGATAGTAAGTTTAAATCCCTATGATATATCATCAAATAAACTATATAAAATTTAATCATAATATCATTTCCTTAACTCATTACTGTCTTGATATACAGAGTTTATAATCTTTGTTTAATTTCTCTCTGAATTCCTTCAGATTGCATGCTCCGTCAATTCTGAAAAGTTTTAATCCTGATGAAGACTTAGAGTTCATGTAAATCTCACTTCGATCCAATATCATGAGAGCTGGTGTCAACCATTGAAATGATGAGGGAATGTTATACTTTTGAGGTTCGATGATCGAACATAATACCACACGCTCTCCCTTACGTTCAACGAAGAATTGCAACGCAATCTCACAATTGTCATTTTCTTCAGACTTATTTGCTTGTATTACTTCTAACGAAGCTGGAATATCCAAAACTTTTAGATCAATCCATTTCCATGGTTCTTGCATTTCCTCGGTTTTAAAAACTGTTGCAATAGGTGACGTAATTTTCTCATCTCCTTCCATATAATTTTCCTTGGATTCGAATAACCGCTTTACTACCGAACTTTTTCTTGATGATCTTCGTAATGACGTAGTTCTGTTCAATCTAGACTTGGTTGGTCTTCTATAGTCTCTTTGTTTCATATTCAATTGAGAAGTTCTTTCAGAAATAATGTCGACATTCATACTATTGGAAGTTGATTCCTCAGAAGCTCCAGTAACAATCAACACTAACTAATAATACTTCATCAATTTATACATTATCTTTAAAAAAGTAGTGGAACCATAACAGCGATGGATAATTTCAGAATTTATGAAATTTACAATCAAAATGAATATTCGTTCGCAGACACATCATTCTCATTCGGGATCGGAAAAAAGAAAATACATACAAGCTCCGACGATCTCGAAATCCATCCGCCACCGTCCGTCAACCCGTCGCCACCGAGCTCTCCGTCAATCCCCGAAACGGCACGGAAGAGCGACCTCTACCGGACGCCAACGAAATCCGATAATCCCAAATACAACCGCGAATCGTCTCGCGGCCCGACTCACCACTCGGCCACCGACACCACCACCACCGCGACGTCACCAACCAACTCACACCATTACTCACTCGCACCACGAATCACACAGATCGCCATGACTCACACCATGACTCAACACCGCCTAGCTCCGCCCCCCAACTGTCAATCAAACAGATCCTGATGTGATGTCACTTCCTGCTCCCTAAGCTCCGCCTAGTGTGTGTAGATCTGCTCTCACTATACTACTCTCCACTCTGCTAGCGAAATACCAGCGATTAACTAACCTTAAAGATGTGGTTGCTTTAAAAAGGTTGATTTAATGAAATTAAGACCAATAAAATACTAAACCATCAGCTACAATTTGATGGTATTTTAGTTTTGTATAGCAATCCTGTCGAGAGATGGCCTCATGCGTTTGAATGAGGCCATCTTTTAAAAAGCTGACATTCCAGCGGGTGCTTCATTCGTGATGTAACTAGTGATACATCTGAAAAGAGTTCACAAGCGATAAATATAAGGTCGCTTCATTACCCAATCATCAGCGCGAAATTTTTATATTGGTCGCAATAAATGTTATTACTTGTAAAACATGTTGTCTGCGATCTCAAATTTAGTGATTTTACTCTATTATTAAATCGCATAGACATCGATATTTACCAAATTAATTGACATCGCTACTTTAATAAATTACTCGATCGACACATTTTATTGACGAACAACAGAATTGTAAAAATTGCTGTAAAGTTACTGCGAAGTTTCAAAGTCGCATTAACATTCAACTTTGAATCAATTCCCACAAAAGGACTTTCTTACTGCCACGTTAGTTTCAAATAAACAGTATTCTTGTAAAAATTGTCAGAGAGATCACTTTTGTTTTACAAAAATCCTTGATTCACCTAGAAATTAGCCTAATAACAATGCATACAGAGTGAATGTTTCTTTGAAAATTAATAATTAGCATTTTGCAAATAGCAAATCAAAACTAACAATTAGCAACTGAAAAATAGCCACTAAAACTTTGCATTTATTAACAAGCAACTAAAACTGGGCCAATAAACTTACCAGCAACTAGCAAATTCAAACTAGCAACTAACAACTGGCAAGTAGCAAATAAAAATTAGCAATTAGCAATTCGCTAAAAGACTATGAATAGATCTGATTGACACCCTAAAACTATGAACGGATTAAAGTGTGGATTAACCAAGCTTAGGGTTAACAACAGGTAACAAAAGTGTGAATGAAACAGGCAGCCAGACTTACTGTAAGTGGTAGTAGTGGTGGCCATAGAAGTGACTCTACGAGTGGATGTACTAGTAGAATCTACTAATCAGTACAAAAACGCAAATGCTAGATTCTCCGACGCCATAAATTTTCATAATCCTCGTAATACTGACATAAGTTCAAAGGTCAAACTTTGAGTTGTCAGAGTGCAAGCACCAATTGCGGCCCACCAAGCCAAGAGAAGACAATTGCTTCTATTGTCTAATGAAACACATCTGAATGTTAAAATGAGTACACCAGCTGGGTAAACTACAGTAGGTGCTCCTATAATGTATACTTCCTATAACGAAAATTCCAGATAACATTAAAATTGTATGTGAAGTTTTTGCTTCCGACTATATGAAAAATTCTGTAAAACGCAAAGTGTCAAGTCTGGCGAATTTCAAAATCGATTTGAATGTTAGTTTATTTCATCGCACTTGCGGAAGAAAAAACGCTGTGTGTTTATCGTTTAATCGATTATACATAACTTTCACGACATTCTAGTTCATCGTAATAGATCGTTAAATGTGTCAACAATAAGGATAATACGATAGCTGCGCGATTGTTTATAAATACAAAGGTGATCGGTTGGTACAGCTGGTACAGCATCGGTCTGCCAGCCCTAATGTCATTAGCTGGAGTATCGTCCAAAAAATATCTTTTTTCGAACCATGACTCCAGGATAGGTATAGACGACGAACTGGTAGAACTGTTTTTTATAGTGAAAATATTTTGTTGTTTCGCTTTATTGCAGGAGTACAAAATATGTGTTGTCAGCTTTACTTTGCAGTTTGGAAAACATTGTTGTTAATGAACGTTGAAAATATGCAGACCCTGTTAACTAATTGTTAATTTACTGCAATCATGGTCTATAAAACTAGTGAGATTGATCATTAAAAGCTGTCGATGCAAACCAATAATTCTGCAGTGATGTCACAGCCTAAAAATTAAAAGAGTTGATTAAAGTTTTCCTTCTTGCATGGCCAGAGGGGTGAGTTAGGAAAATTTAGGAACGGATTATGCAATTTACAGTGTTTTACTGTTCTTATAATGTAAACATTCCTGGAATGGACTATTTACATTATAGGAGCGTCTACTATTATTGTATTAAATTACGTTAACTTAAGTTCTCTCTTCAGAGCTTCTGCAGGATATTAATTGTCAATTCGTTAACAAACCTTTTATAAGCTCCTTTCCGTTTTTCTAATGCCCCATCATATTCGGTTCTCTTTCAAGGCAGGTAAAAGAGCATAAAGTTTCCATGACATCCACGACCAGGCTTGCACTTTACAATGAAAACTCCCTGGAAACAAGAAGAGCTGCTATGGGCAGGCTAAACTCTGTACAATTGCTATATAAAACAATACAGTGGTTTTCAACATACACGCTATTATTATAAACTGTATATAGATATATCTCAGTGTTTGTGTTTTGAACACCCGTTGATGACCAGTTACGACAATTACAATTTAACAACAAATAATATGTATTGCAGTGGATTCCATCTTGGAACCTACAGATCTGAAGGCGGCTGACTTAACCTTTAGACGAGGAGTATAACTGAGCATCGCTATTAATAATAGTCAAGATATTACATCGGTTAAAATACACAGGCTTAAATCATTAAGCGCTTGCGGTTACTAACTAGCACTGTTGATCATTACTCGTAACGTAATGATTATTAAGCTGTCTGCAAGCACAGCAACTGTTTTAGTGAAATTACTAATAAGCTTACGAGGTAAGTTACCCAAATACAGTAGGTGATTATTTTATTACTGGTGCACCGCCGGGTAGTTGGCTAGTTACACTTGAAAGCAATCATAAAAATCAAAGTTTTATTTTAATTGCCACCATACTAGTTACAGTCTGATCAAGATACATCACTACAGTGGGCCCTCTCTCATTACAGTCGTCTCCCCCACTACGATTTTAATTTTTTCTATTGTTGGCATTGTGAAGAATAAACTTTTGTATGGACGAGTACAGAAACATATAGTAAATATCTAAAGCAAGCACCCTCTGGTGAAAATCTCACAAGTTTTATACACGTACCGTAAATATTACAAATCAGTAAGAAAATAATATGTTTAGTTACTGTAAGTAACTTTAGTCACGTGCAGTAACTTTATGGTATGAAGTTATTAATATCTGCAATAAAATGTAACGTTACAATCTACTATGTGTAGTGCGTACCATAGGGAGTTCTTACTTTCTAGGTAGACATAAAAATAAATGTTGAACTGAAAACTTAACTTGCACGAATTTAACATACTAAACACAAACGTAAAGGTAAGTTTTAGTACGTATTCTTAACTATTTCACTGAACTTACACTTTTTCAATGCTAAAATCATAACACTAATCTTTTTCCGGTTTCATTGTGACTATAACTAATAACGATCATAACCAGGTCATCATAGTATAGTTAATAGGTCTATGATAACTAATAACAACCATAACCAGGTCATCATAGTATAGTTAATAGGTCTATGTTAACTAATAACGATCAGAACCAGGTCATCATAGTATAGTTAATAGGTCTATGGTAACTAACAACGATCATAACCAGGTCATCATAGTATAGTTAATATGTCTATGATAACTAATAACAACCATAACCAGGTCATCATAGTATAGTTAATAGGTCTATGTTAACTAATAACGATCAGAACCAGGTCATCATAGTATAGTTAATAGGTCTATGGTAACTAACAACGATCATAACCAGGTCATCATAGTATAGTTAATAGGTCTATGATAACTAATCACGATCATAACCAGGTCATCATAGTATAGTTAATAGGTCTATGATAACTAATAACAACCATAACCAGGCCATCATAGTATAGCTAATAGGTCTATGATAACTAATAACGATCATAACCAGGCCATCATAGTACAGTTAATAGGTCTATATTAACTAATAACAATCATAACCAGGACATCATAGTACAGATAATAGGTCTATGATAACTAATAGCGATCATAACCAGGTCATCATAGTACAGCTAATAGGTCTATAACTAATAACGATCATAACAAGGTCATCATAGTATAGTTAATAGGTCTATATTAACTAATAACGATCATAACCAGGACATCATAGTACAGTTAATAGGTCTAGGATAACTAATAACAACCATAACCAGGCCATCATAGTATAGCTAATAGGTCTATGATAACTAATAACGATCATAACCAGGCCATCATAGTACAGTTAATAGGTCTATATTAACTAATAACAATCATAACCAGGACATCATAGTACAGATAATAGGTCTATGATAACTAATAGCGATCATAACCAGGTCATCATAGTACAGCTAATAGGTCTATAACTAATAACGATCATAACAAGGTCATCATAGTATAGTTAATAGGTCTATATTAACTAATAACGATCATAACCAGGACATCATAGTACAGTTAATAGGTCTAGGATAACTAATAACGATCATAACCAGGTCATCATAGTATAGTTAATAGGTCTATGATAACTAATAACGATCATAACCAGGTAATCATAGTATAGCTAATAGGTCTATGATAACTAATAACGATCTGAACCAGGTCATCATAGTATAGTTAATAGATCTATGATAACTAATAACGATCATAACCAGGTCATCCTAGTACAGATAATAGGACTATGATAATAATAACGATCACAACCATGACATTATAGTATAGTTAATAGGTCTCCAATAACTAATAACGATCAGAACCTGGTCATCATGGTATAGTTAATAGGTCTATGATAAATAATAACGATCATAACCAGGTCATCATAGTATAGTTAATAGGTCTATGATGACTAATAACGATCATAACAAGGTCATCATAGTATAGTTAATAGGTCTATGATAACTAATAACGATCATAACCAGGTCATCATAGTATAGTTAATAGGTCTATGATAACTAATAACGATCATAACCAGGTCATCATAGTATAGTTAATAGGTCTATGATAAATAATAACGATCATTACCAGGTCATCATAATATAGTTAATAGGTCTATGATAACTAACAACAAATAACGCTGTACTGAGTGAGACCAGGCCTAACATATCTTTCATTCGTTGTTATAGCGATTCTGTCGAATAGCATACCAGCATATTTGTTATGCCGACGTAATCAGCATATCGATGCCAGGTTGGAAGTTTGGGAAAAATATTTGTTGATTTTTGTATGGCAAACAAAATTTCATATGGAGAGGGTGATAATCTAAGAGAACACACAGAGACTAAGTAAATTACTCACCCTATGCTAGTTAAAGAAGGCTGGCACAAGATGTTTGGACTAGTGCCGAATTCAGTACAGCGCACCCTCGAGATACGATTACCCTGATATACGATTTTTTCACCTTATGAAGTCAAACATTGTGATATATTCACCTCGCTATACGAGTTTTATTTCACCATACGAACTTGAGAAAAGTTTTGCCCGAGTTAAAATTTGGCTGTCGGTGTGCTCATAGTACACGGGGAAATAAAAAAGACACCGAAATATAGTTGTCGAAAACATTCTTAGAACGTTTAGAAGAGATACGATGATCGACTTCTTTCATGTCTGCGTGGAAAATTTTGTGTAAAATACACAAGCGAGAGCAAATATTCATTTGTAGCGTTATTATAGCTTTTGCTATAAACTTTCATGTCAGCATACGTATATAACTACAACTATCTACATTTAATTCGTTATCTATGGAATCTGAGACCGATACAAACGTTGCAAAACGAAGGGAAAATGATTTCTATGTCAACAAAGTTGGATGTCGTAAATAAGAAGAAGGGACCCGTATTATTAACATTGTCAAGGAATATGATCGCAACCAATCAGCATTTGCAATTATTATTAAAACAAGAACTCCATTGAAGCAAGCACAAGAAAGAGCTTCTGACTGAAGATTTCAATGATCTAGGTCATGCACGCGATCAGCATTCGAAAGGAGCAGCCATTTAGTAAAGGCGAAGATGTAGAAGATACAGAACATCCCACATTCGCAGAAATATTTCAAGTGTTTAACTTACTGATGTGGACTGGTACATTATAACATTGCATGTATAATATATATTATTTATCTCTTGTGTGGCATGTTTTTCATATTTTATTCATTTCGTTTCCTTTTGATTTTATGTTATATTTTCTTGTTTAGCCATGTCTTTGCATGTGGGCTTGTTATCTTCTACGTGAATACAATTCATCGTATGTATGTATGTAACTCATATAACTAGCTACTCAAGATTGTTGACGCATCCACATTACTTTCTGAAACTTGCTAAAGCCCTGTCCCCCATAGGGTATAAATACGTACAAACATTGTATGTATGGTTACATTGATTCTTGTGCACATTTCATACAAGACAAACTACTGTACCACATTCTCTGGATCCGTTTACAAGCGCTAGCTAGCAATTTTCTGCATTGCACCGTCCATTTTTTCGTAGAAAAAGTGGACAAGAATGGACAACTTCTTTTAGCCTGCTACAAAATTTCAATTCATTACGTTTCAAATTTATTTTCAAGTGTACAGCAACATAATTAGCATTGATATGTTTATGCCTCCTCTCTGCTTTACCCGCTACATGTACCAGCTAAAGCCACGTTACTCCAAAGGTATGTACGTCCAGTATAGGAAATATAATTTTATTTTTCATGTCGGTAGCCATTAAATGGTCAAGTGTGCGAGAGGCCGCTTTCTATAACTGCATCGCTCGGCCTTATTGATTTAAGCTAAAAAAGGTTTCAACCAGATAGGCTAAAGTTTATAGTGAAAGTGAAGATATGAACTGCTGAAGGATAAAATGTCGTGACAAAAAGTTGAAATTCAGTAAAATAGTTAAAAATACATACTAAAACTTAGTTTTAAGTGTGGGCTTAGCAAGCTAAACTTACTTGAAGTGAATTCAAAGTTTATGTTATGCGTACCTTTTGAAGGCAAGAACTCCTTAATGTACGTACTACATTTGGTACACACATTATAATTTTGCGTTTTATTGCAGATCATAACCATTAAAATACACTAAATACAATACAGTTACTGTAGGTAACTATAATTACTAAAGTTAACATACTATTTTGTTGGTAATTCTCAATATGTACACCTTTTTATAAAAAAAAAATTGACGATTTTCACCAATGGGTGTTTGCATTGTATAATTACAATGGTCTCTATACCCCGATATACGCTTTTTTCACCATACGATGCCAACCCTGGAACGAATTAACATCGTATCTCGAGGGTGCACTGTAGTCTTATCTAGATGAAAAGGCTACTACTAGTGAGATGGGGGAGTGTAAAGCCTGGTTCCCATATCGATGGCGAGACTCCAGCGGTAACACGCGCAGCGAAACGCTTGCGACGCTAGGCTCGCCATGCCGTTCCTATAATGGTGACCTTTACCCGTACAGTGCATTTCGGGAAGGTTTTGCCTGCGGTCTGTTGCGAAATTTGAAATTGGGAAATCTGCAAAAACAACAATTTGTCAAGACAGGCTAGTGAGATGGGGGAGTGTAAAGCCTCCCACTGCTAATATATCCATCAGATCTTGACTCACCTCCAGTCCATGCCAAGACGATCTATAAAAGTAACAGTAGAGATTAAGGTGAATACAACCAGATGTGGAGCAAAGGTGAGATATTCCTATCACTGCCATCATGTACCTACAAACAATGAACATAGGAAATCGCTACAATTTCTATCATTGAGCAATACAAAAGAATAATACACCAAACTACATTGTTAAAACATTACAAATATGCAAGGAATTCAACAACGGATAGAATCAGCTATGCGAGTGAATTTGACTTAAAAAACACGCAGTGCATGTTTTCTTACAGGTTGACTTGCAAAAATATTCGCATTACAGTTATTTGGCATCAAAAGGTTCAACGTGTCTTACTCTGCCATTTCGTAGGTTCAAAATATGTGGAAATGGGATTATAAGCTCTCGAAAGCTCAAAAACGAACAGTTAATCGCAGCCATCACAAAAATGCCGTAGTTTGGAATCCTACCGTATCCATAGGTTGGTATTCACTACCTTCTATAGACACATTAATGTGACTATCATATTCAATCCTCTGCAGATGAACTGCGAGTGACTAGACCTGAAGGTCAGTTAATGTGAATTGCGAAGTTCCAAATACTAATTTCATATATTATTGTTTATTACTACTCCATATATATGATTTCATAAGTTTATATAACATTACCAGTTAGCCGGGCGTTGCCTGTGATTGCTGTCACAAGGTGCTTGTGCTTGGTGCTTGTGAGGCTAGCGCCAGGCTCATATTTGAAAAGATATTCAAAAATGTGATGAAACTAACTGCACCCATGAAAAAGTTTATATATCTAAATGCAATCTCGTCAATATTAGTGTCATTTTGTATTGAGTTTTCTACTGATTAATTTCAGGTTAGTTCATTAATACCAAACTAAAGATTTTTGAGTTATAACCAAAATAATGATTACAAAACGCAATAGTCTTTTTTATGAAATGAATTCACTCACGGGACGAGAAACTTTGAAAATAGACTTCAATGGCATGGGTCAAGCGTATAGGAGATAATCACTATGTTTCCATGACGTGCATGACAAGTACCATGCATATTGCATGTTTTTCCATGCTTTCAATTAAACCATTACTGTCACATACAACTTTTATCGTATCATCTGCGTAAATTAGACCCGCTGATTCCAATTTTGTACTCAAAATAAAGATTGGTCCGTTAACCCTCAAAGTCCTTAAGGCTTTTTTAGTGTTTCAATATGTCCTTCATGAAAACAACACAACCGGCATAACAAGCTCCGCCCATAAATAGGTGACGAAACCTAGCTTTTTCAGGAACAGAAATTAGGGATGTTTAGTAAGATAAATAATAACAGAGTAATTATAAAATAATCTGTTGTAAAATAACCTGTAAAATAATCTTAGTCTTTTAAAAAAGGTATATAAACTATTTAAAATTGCTCGTAGCTTGTTACATGATATTTAATAGGCTGAACGCTGAGAATAATGAGCTCAACAAGAAGGACCGAGTTTATTTTCAAGGCTAAATTTATGTTGTAATGGATTTGAAAACACCCTAGAAACAAGACGAGCTGCTATGGGCAGGCTAAACTCTGTACAATTGCTATATAAAACAATGCAGTGATTTTTAACATGCACGCTATTATTATAAACTGTATATATATATATATACAGTTTATAATAATCTGGTGCCAGCACATTGATTTTCTTAAAGTCTGGGAGGCAACCTAGTTGTTTCATGGCAGGAAATCAACTCTCATTGGTAATGGGATTTGTGTCCCTTGCCTAAGCTCTGAGCTGCACTGATGAGGCTTCAATAGCCGAAACAGTACTGTCTGTAGCATGAGTATATATATATATATATATCTCAGTGTTTGTGTTTTTGAACACCCGTTGATGACCAGTTACAACAATTACAATTTAACAACAAATAATATGTATTGCAGTGGATTCCATCTTGGAACCTACAGATCTGAAGGCGGCTGACTTAACCTTTAGACCAGGGGTATACCTGAGCATCGCTATTAATAATAGTCAAGATATTACATCGGTTAAAATACACAGGCTTAAATCATTAGGCGCTTGCGGTTACTAACTAGCACTGTTGATCATTACTCGTAACGTAATGATTATTAAGCTGTCTGCAAGCACAGCAACTGTTTTAGTGAAATTACTAACAAGCTTACGAGGTGAGTTACCCAAATTCAGTAGGTAAATATTTTATTACTGGTGCACAGCCGGGTATTTGGCTAGTTACACATGAAAGCTACCATAATAATCAAAATTTTATTTTAATTGCCACCATACTAGTTACACTCTGATCAAGATACCTCACTACAGTGGACCCTCTCTCATTACAGTCGTCTCCCCCACTAAGATTTTAATTTTTTCTACCGTTGGCATTGTGAAGAATAAACTTTTGTACGGACGGGTACAGAAACTTATAGCAAATATTTGAAGCAAGCACCCTCTGGTAAAAATCTCACAAGTTTTATACACGTACCGTAAATACTAGAAATTAGTAAGAAAATAATATGTTTAGTTACTGTAGGTACATTTAGTCACGTGCAGTAACTTTATGGTATTAAGTTATTAATATCTGCAATAAAATGTAACGTTACAATCTACTATGTGTAGTGCGTACTGTAGGGAGTTCTTACTTTCTAGGTAGACATAAAAATAAATGTTGAACTGAAAACTTAACTTGCACGAATTTAACATACTAAACACAAACGTAAAGGTAAGTTTTAGTATGTATTCTTAACTATTTCACTGAACTTACACTTTTTCAATGCTAAAATCATAACACTAATCTTTTTTCGGTTTCATTGTGACTATAACTAATAGCGATCACAACCAGGTCATCATAGTATAGTTTATAGGTAGGTCTATGATAACTAATAACGATCATAACCAGGTCATCATAGTATAGTTAATAGGTCTATGATAACTAATAACGATCATAACCAGGACATCATAGTATAGTTTATAGGTCTATGACAACTAATAACGATCATAACCAGGACATCATAGTATAATTTATAGGTCTATGATAACTAATAATGATTATAACCAGGTCATCATAGTAAAGTTAATAAGTCTATAATAACTAATAATGATCATAACCAAGTCATCATAGTATAGTTAATAGATCTATGATAACTAATAACAATCATAACCAGGTCCTCATAGTATAGTAATAGGTCTATCATAACTATTAACGATCATAACCAGGTCATCATAGTATAGTTAATAGGTCTATGATAACTAATAATGATCATAACCAGGTCATCATAGTATAGGTAATAGGTCTATGATAACTAATAGCGATCACAACCAGGTCATCATAGTATAGTTTATAGGTCTATGATAACTAATAACGATCATAACCAGGTCATCATAGTATAGTTTATAGGTCTATGATAACTAAAAACGATCATAACCAGGTCATCACAGTATTGGTAATAGGTCTATGATAACTAATAACGATCATAACCAGGTCATCATAGTATAGTTTATAGGTCTATGATAACTAATAACGATCATAACCAGGACATCATAGTATAGTTAATAGGTCTATGATAACTAATAACGATCATAACCAGGTCATCATAATATAGTTAATAGGTCTATGATAACTAATAACGATCATAACCAGGTCATCATAGTATAGTTTATAGGTCTATGATAACTAAAAACGATCATAATCAAGTCATCATAGTATAGGTAATAGGTCTATGATAACTAATAACGATCATAACCAGGTCATCATAGTATAGTTAATAGGTCTATGATAACTAATAACGATCATAACCAGGTCATCATAATATAGTTAATAGGTCTATGATAACTAATAACGATCATAACCAGGTCATCATAGTATAGTTAATTGGTCTATGACAACTAATAACGATCATAACCAGGTCATCGTAGTATAGGTAATAAGTCTATGATAACTAATAATGAATAACGCTTAACTGAGTGAGACCAGGCCTCACATCTCTTTCATTCGTTGTTATAGCGATTCTGTCGAATAGCATACCAGCATATTTGTTATGCCGACGTAATCAGCATATCGATGCCAGGTTGGAAGTTTAGGAAAAATATTTGTCGATTTTTGTATGGCAAACAAAATTTCATATGGAGAGGGTGATAATCTAAGAGAACACACAGAGACTAAAAAAATTACTCATCCTATGCTATTTATAGAAGGCTGGCACATGATGTTTGGACTTGTGCCAAATTCAGTAGTCTACTTTAGATGAAAAGGCTACTACTAGTGAGATGGGGGAGTGTAAAGCCTGGTTCCCATATCAATTGCGAGACTCCGGCAGTAACATGTGCAGCAAAACGCTTGCGACGCTAGGTTTGCCATGCCGTTCCCATAATGGTGACCTTTACCCGTAAGGATTTGCCTGCGGTCTTTTGCGAAAGTTGAGCAGGGCGAAACAATTGAGATGCCACCGGCAACTTCCGGCGGTCCTCGGCGCGTAGGTTCCCATTGCCCCGCTAGTATCCTGCGGTGCTGACACGGGTGCTTTGCGACGTATATGAGAACCAACAGCTTGTGACAAGCTGTTGAGTTGCTCGACGGGGAGGGGGGAATACGCAAAAACAACAGTTTGTCAAGACAGGCTAGTGAGATGGGGGAGTGTAAAGTCTCCCACCGCTAACATATCCGGCAGATCTTGACTCACCTCAGTCCATGCCAAGACATCCATAAAGGTAACAGTAGAGATTAAGGTGAATACAACCAGATGTGGAGCAAAGGTGAGATATTCCTATCACTGCCATCATGTAGGCCCTACCTACAAACAATGAACATAAGAAATCACTACACTGTCGTATCATTGAGCAATACAAAAGAATAATACACCAAACTACATTGTTAAAATATTACAAATATGCAAGGAATTTAACAACGAATAGAATCAGCTATGCGAGTGAGTTTGACTTAAAAAACACGCAGTGCATGTTTCTTACAGGTTGACCTGCAAAAATATTCGCATTACATTTATTTGGCATCAAAAGGTTTACCGTGTCTTACTCTGCCATTTCGTAGGTTCAAAATATGTAGAAATGTGATTACCAGCCCTTTAAAGCTCAAAAACTAACAGGTAATTGCCGCCATCACGAGACCGCAGTAGTTTGAAATCAGATTATTTCTCTGATGTAGTCATTACATTTGGTTATTGTTTTGACTTCTTGTTTTGAACAATAGTGCTTATGAGCTGCCTATACAAATATACATGAATATGCCTATTTGGATCAATGCGATATAGTCACCCTCAGGATACGATTACCCTGGTATACGATTTTTTCAACTTAGAAAGTGGAACATGATGATGTTTTCACCCCATCATACAAATCTTATTTCACCATACCTATTCAACAAAATTGTTGATTCAGTTTGCATTTGGCAGTCGGTGGGGTGCTTATTACAAATGCCAAAAACAACAAAGACACCGAATTACTGCTTGCCGAAAATATTTCAACAAACCTGAAAAAGACACGATAACTGATATCTCAATTCAGCAATTCTCATGTGTAAAACGAGTAGCAAAGTTGGAGTTGTGATTCCTTCATACAGAAGGGCCAGTGGCCAGACAGCCTTTTTAACCTGCTAACAAAAATCTACTTCATCATGAAAACAGCATCGTGCAGGTATTCTTGTCGACTTGAATGGCATTGAAGTATTTCTGAATATTTCCACAAAAACTCACTCTATATGGTTTATCGACAGGCCTGACGATCTTTTACGACGAACTGTCAAGGTATGTATAACAGTGGTAACTCTATATGCCGCCGGTTTTCCTCCAGTATGACAAATGAGTGATGAACTTACTGTCACCAGCTGAGACATTGCGTCTGACACAACGTCGTCTCAAGCCAGCAAAAGCTACTACAACAGTATCTATTCCTATTGGCTCCTGACTAATTAGGTCAGCTGGCCAGTGGCCAAGAGACTCCCACCTTTTGAGAGAGCTGATTACTGTTTGATATTATGGAGTAGAACATACAGTAAACGCTCCTATAACATACACCTCCTTTAACATAAATTCCGGATAACAAAGAATTTATATAAAGTTTTTGCTTCTTACTCCATAAAAAATACCATATGACAAAATGTGTCAAGACAAGCAATTTTTCCAATTCGATTTGAATCTTGCCACACTTGCCGGCATAACCGATGTGCGTATAAAGCTACATTTACCTACTATATATACAACTGTCGTGACATTTTGGTTCGCTGTGATAAATCGTCACATACCAAAGTATAGCGACAAATTACCAAAAGAGCTAAAATTTTACCTAGGATTTACCTCTAGCAATACAGACAAATAAGTTGGTTTTAAGGGAACAAAAGGAGAACGCACTGCCAAAGCGTGGCCAATGGTTGAATATAGAAAAACACATTTTGCGTGTAGCCAGGCCTTGAAATACACTGATGATGCCCATGAAGCACACTGAAGTAGAGATTGTCCACACTCTTCATAGGATATGCTCTGACACTAACCAAGTAGTGTGCTGTCAGTCATACATGCTGCTTCCTTACACGCATCATGTTAACATCATTTATTGTATAACCATTTTAACTTGATCATGCTGCAGACAGACCTACTTCCTTCCATAGAGTATAGACTAACCGTTATTCTCACCAAAACACACTGCATCCACTTTTGACCCACCTGTACTAATGACATTAGTGTTGACTATATCATATAGATTGTCATCTACTTCCTTGGCATCATCCAGACTTGTAGATATTTTCGATTGAACAGTGACTTGTGAATCTGTAATAAGGACAATAGAGACATGATTATCATTCTAATAGTAAATAAAGAGTTATGCTATGAACAGAGCAGTGAACAGCCCAACTAGCCAGATAATAATTAGTCATCCTTGTCTATGTATAGAACATTGGCACACAGCCAGGACAGGTTAAAAACTAAGATCATTAGGCCTACAGAGATTGGGCAGAATGCTTGCTTATGGATTCCTAGAGCAGAAACATCAGAAAACACTTCAATATAACTACAGTGGACCTTCGCCAAACGATTTTAATTCGTTCCGGTGTTGGCATCGTGAGGAGGGAATCTTGTAAAGAAAAGTATAACAATCCATAGGGAATATCTAATGCTTACACCCTCTGGTGAAAATCAGCAAAATTGTGCGATTGCCGTCGACTCGACGTGAGTGGCAGACGGGAAATCTGGCTGACAGGCAAGTTGGTAGGCGAGCTTACAGGCAGACCTACATGCAACTCTGTCTAACCATCGCATTTAGCTTAAACAATTGTGATACTACCATAGCAAGAGGTCTAATGCCAACTGTAAAGATATTCACTTACAGCAATAAAACTAATAAAATAACCCACTATGAATTCACTCTACAGACTATTATTATTCCTTCTTTAGAATGCTTTATAGTATGCTCATAAGTCTCACTGTCAATTCAAACAGGAAACATTAAAAACGTTATGAATTTTAATTTCATATTTGAGGGTACAAATTTACGCGTTGAATACAGGGATACCAAGATTGATAACAAAAACTTAATGGACAAGTGAAAACCTGTTAATGCAACTAGAAAAACTTGTTTTATATTTTTAACTTCGGAGAAACAGACATAAAATTCAGTCAAAATTGGCACCAGCTGTCAACATGTTGGTCAATTTGAGAGAGTTCATAGTTGTGTAGGTTGTCACAAACAGTAAAAATAATGATGCTAATTGATGTTTTATTTGTGAATAAAAATTAGTAAAAAACACATGTCTACTCTACATACCGCATTTACAAATACTAATTTAATGGACAATCCTGTCATTCATAAGGGGTAGCCTATGTGATATCGTGTTAAGATTGTGGATAGTCTTAAATTGTTTAGTAAGCCTTAGGAGCTCCATGAAACAGAGGTAAAATTGTGAAATGACAAAATATGAGCATCAGCTATCGCGAGATATCCAGCATGTATAATATAGTTTCAACACGACTAGCTGCCAGCAAACAGCCATCAACAAAGGCTGTATAAATTTGTTTCTACAAATTGATCTTATAAGAATTAGAGGATACAAGACATAAGAAGGTCAGCATGAGGAGTAACAAGGAAACAGCCCATGATTGAACAGAGTCTGTTAGGGAGCCAATAGCTTGGTACTTATTAGTATCTATTGAAGTCATCCAATCCATCTGCTGATATCAATTATATTAATAATAAACACATTAGTTAGTTCATAGTACAAGTCATGGCGCTGCAGCGTATAGATCAGAAAAGATTAATAATAAAAACTCTATATTTAGAGTAAAATCCCTTCAAAAGATGGAAAGTTGCCAATGTACAGCCATAATTTGCTGGGGTTATTACTGTATTATTGTTATTATACACTAAACACCAACATATATATTTTAAATATGAAATATGTAATTTGGGATCACAGGTTCAAACTGAGTAAAATATGTTTACTGTAAATAGTTGATTGTCACTGGCCTACTACTACAGACTCCTTAAATGACCTTGACATTATCTGGCATTACATCAGTTTAGAAGTAGCCTACTAGGTTGATAGCTTTATTACATGGCTTGTTCAGAAGTGAACCTGATTGGTGCAAATCCCTGAAAGCTGGATAAGAGAGTCTGACAGCTGCTCTATCGGAGTGAGTAGACCATCTGGTCCATACCAGAATGGATGACCCCTAAAACGGCTCATTCTGCGTGAGAAATGTGGTGGTATGCACCGCAGCTCGTTTGCTGATGATGCAGTTTTGACGCCGGCCACTCGCTATTTTGAATCATGAAATATTGGCTAAATTTGGGTAGTAGAAAGGAAACTATCAATAATTATGCTACCTTTTAGTGATAGACAACGACTAAATGCATATCAATCCGCAATACCCAGCCTTAATAACCGATTAGTTGTATAGAAGTTACATGAATAGCTTAAAATTTATTAGTGGATCGTACCATCTATAGCTACATTTACGCCAGCTCATAATCACACAATTTGTATCTTCAAAAATACGAGCTGATAATAAACATTATGTTGGTTTTGGTAGATCTATCAGATCGATTACAGTTTTATTTTCTCCCACAGATCAAGCTAGCATGTAGTAGCACAGCCTGGGATTTACTAGTTAGTGCACACCCAGAACATGCAGAGAAACAATGGCAAAAGAATGTCAACACTTTCCATAAGACGTGAGCCGATACCAGTCGAGCTGTTGGTTATCATATGCACTGCTTATCTACATCTCCTAGTGAACCAGGTAAATACTATTTTATTAACGTTGTCACTTTGGGGAAAGACAAACAGAACCAACATATTAAAGTGTTTTACAGAGGCGAAATGCTACGGCATGTTGTAGTTTTATAAATAAAATTAGAACAATAACCGGTTCTGTGGTTTTGCTACACAGGCTGACTTTTATTAAATAGACTCTCACATTGAAGCTAAATTCAAGGCTATTACTATATGTTACTATTTAAACGCAAAAAGACAGTAATTGTGACTCTGATGGAGAATGCGGAGAGCCAGATGTGTGCTGGATTTCAACAGAATAAACCAAAGACAATACAAAAATGATGCAAGCCGGTTCCACAACTGATCGCAGCGGTGTATAATGGGGGTCCTCCCATGTTTTGTGACGATTCTGACGTCCCGACGACAGGGATATTTAAAAAGTGACAGACGAGACGACCATTTATCAATGTAGGTGACGAGGTGACGATGATTTTGTAAGTATGATTGCTAAAGGTACGGCTGCACGTAACGAATTTTTCGTCGGTTCTGAGTTCTGACCGAAATCACGAAAAACGCAGAATTACAGTAATCGGTCGAAATTCAAAGAGTTATTTGAGCTGTGCGTGCCCACCGAGTTCGTCGACGAAACGCTTTTAATTAACAGATTAAACAAATTATTAGCGAGCACGATTCTAGCAGCTTTAGCAATTAGTATAGTCCAAGACATATATCGCGACACACAATAAAAATACATAAGTATTTCAACATAGAACACACGATGTAACTGTTTAGGTCGCGCTATTGTTGGTTAACGAGCACGACTCTAGCAAATTTTAAGATATATGTACTCCGAGAACATAATGCGACACACAAGAAAAATATTACAGAAAGTTACCATAGTAAATACGATGCAACCGACTTGATTGCGCTAGAGATGTCAACATTTTTTACCACAAAACTTTTGCTGCTAAAAAGGAAATATAATTAAAAAATAAACAATTTGTAGCTATAGCGTCCAAACAATAAATACATTCAATAACGCAATCTAAGCAGTTGCATCGTGTGTACTATGTTGAATTGCACTTATACTTTTATTGTGTGTCATTATACGTCTGTGGGACGTCATCATACGTCTCTCTAATTGCAAAAGCTGCTGGAATCGTGCTCGCTAGCACGATTCTAGCAGCGCAGAATAATTCTGTGTTTCAATCATTTCATGATTTTGGTTAGAACCAACGGAATTTTGTTACGGGTAGCCGTACCTTTACTAACTTTTTATTTGTTCATAAATCACCACGGTCAACCGAAACTTAACTAGTTTTGGTTTGAAGCATCTGGCCCAGCATTTAGACTGCCAAAAAAATTAAAGCAATGAAATGCCACGACATTGACAGCAAATCCGTTTCCAAGTCTGTGACTGACAGTGATTATTAAAGACAATCTCGGTCTATTTTCAGTACAAGAAATATAGCCCTAAAAACCTAACACGGCTGTCACTCTTCGCGGAGTAATCAGCAACGCTCCCAAACATCACTAATAAGTTTGTGAAGGTTGCTGGTTGAGCCATGCTTTTGGTTAGCAGAAGTTCAAACTGAGCGAGTTTCAGATTTTTAACGCAACCCAGTGCCACCAGAATAGATGTTTGTATTAAAATAACGAATGTGAAGAAAAAGGTTGATTTGGTTTCCAACTGAAAAAGGTGACAGTGATTTTAAAAGTGACGACAGTGATTTTAAAAGTGACTATTTTGACGACAACTTTGTGTGGTAGGACCCCCTATAATAACAGTTCTAGCCAAACCGGGAGGGAAATGACTATCTGACAGTTTCATTCTTTGAAACTCTAAAAATAAAAGCGGTGTATAGTTAGCATTATGTATCCTAGTATTTGTAACAATCGCTGAGAACTTTCTTCAGGTGTCGATTGCTGGAAACTTACGATTGCTGCAAGCCTATGGACATCCTTGCATCCTAAACTTTTAACAAATCGCGCAATTTTAATAATGCGTGAGGCTCATAGACCTTCACTAGTCCATAGCTAGGCTAATATATCAGCAGCATGATTGAAATACTAATTACAATAGAATGAAAAAGCTACATCGTTCAATCTTACCATTGCTTGCAGGGTTGCTCAGAGTCCTTTGATAGTATTCCGATAAAAACTACGAGCCAGTTAAACACCAGCCAGCTAACAGCTGTAGTTGTAAACGATGTTTTCAAATTAGCGAGAAAACTTCAGCCAATCACATACAGTTAAAAAACTAGTCGCGCTCGCCTGAACTTATAGGAGGCGGAGATAATTCATCCTTGTACAACCAACCAATTGAGTAGATTTGAAGGTCAACCTGTCAGTGCTGTTGCTCATACACAGGTAAAACCTGCCATACTAACTAGAACCTAGCTAAGCTCACCTGGTCCAGCTAAAACCTGCAGAATGGGTGACAAACTGACTTATTGACCAAGTCAAGTTGGAAATAGCATTTGGTCTACTCTGAGTCTAGAAAAAGTTACAAAAAATTGTCCAAGTTCATTTTAATGTCATTATAGTCATGACAAAGTTTACTTCTGTGACTCACCCACTACTGAGGGCACACGACTCCAAAATGAGCAATTATGGAGCTATTAGTAGCACAACTTCCACTAAAGTCAGAGAATTAATACAATAATTCAGTAAAAATTAATACAACCACCTAATGCTGTTTTGTATTAACCTATTTAACACATTTTTCACATAACTTAATATAAATATTTATTGAGTGCTATACACTTATTATTAGTATCGTATGCAAAATATTCAATTTGGAACATTTTTTTGTAGTCGCGCTCGCCTGAACTTATAGGAGGCGGAGATAATTCATCCTTGTACAACCAACCCGTTGAGTAGATTTGAATGTCGACCTGTCAGTGCTGTTGCTCATACACGGCTCAAACCTGCCATACTAGCTAAAACCTAGTTAAGCTCTCCTGGTCCAGCTAAAACTTGCAGAATGGGTGACAAACTGATTTATTGACTCAGTCAAGCTGGAAATGGCCTTTGGTCTACTGACGAATTATGTACTGACTAATATGAACACTCTTCCCTACCATTACAAAACACAAATGGTTCTTGTTTAACTACTACTACTGAAAACTATCACAATTGTCTAACTGTGTGCACATGTGAGTAGAGATAATAACTATTTAATATTTAAATTCCTGTAGTTTGTTTATAAATAGTCCTATTATTATAAAAATTGTCAAATTTATATTCTGAGTAGTTTTTGCGATCAACTTTGACAAATTTTAATTTTGAAACATTTTGGCAATCAGATCGCCTGAAACATCAAAAACAGTCTTAAATAATAGTAAAATACTAATATATTCTGACAAAGTCTACAAAAAAGTTACCAAAAATTTTCTAAGTTCATTTTAATGCCATTGTAGTCATGGCAAAGTTTACTTCTCTGACTCACTCACTACTGAGGGAAAACGACTCCAAAATGAGTGAATATGGAGCTATTAGTAGCACTATTTTGACTAAAGTCAGAGGATTAATATAATAATTCAGTAACAATTTATTACCACCACCTATTGCTTTATTTTTATTAACGCAATTAACACATTTTTCACATAACTTAATATAAATATTTATTTAATGCTATACACTTATTATTAGCAACATATTCAAAAGATTGAATTTAGGGCATTTGTTTGTAGTCACGCTCGCCTGAGCTTCATCCTTGTATGAGCAGCCCATCCTTAGCCTGTAAATGCTAATAAAAAGTTGAAAATCCAAGTAGAAACAGTAGTGATTAGCAGTACAGTGTCTGCGTAGCTGAAATTTGTGTTGCGTGATGAAATTCTTTTACCTCTTCTGGGGAGAGCTTAACCGAGTATTATTGACTTGTATCCATCAGCAGCGAGCAGTTTTATCATGTTGAATAGTATTCTTACAGCAAATGCTTTCACACAAATTTAACAAAGCAAAACAATGTCAGACGCTTTTGGATTTTATGTTTCTCTGATTTGGAGGGGAAGCAACTCTGACTTAGTTCAAAGCATAGAAACACATAATATTGCATGGTATGGCTATAGTGTATTTTAAAGCTTTCAATTATTCTGTCTCCATATTCACAGGATTCGTCTTAGTTGTGCTGTCTCTACATCATCTCTTGAACCCAACTGATTTATTTATTTCAAACACCAAATATGTTGTAATCTATTTTAGTCAGTATGTTTCATCCACAGACGAGGTCAAGGTCCAACAGTGTATCAGAACAAAAGTAAAAGCCACAAACGCCAAAAACTCTCTTTTCAATATTATTTGAATCCCATAGGACTCATAGGTACTCAGGCTTCTTGAACATGAAGAAATATAGAGAGGTAGAACGACGGAAGGTAAGTTACGGAGTTGGTTTTTTGGCTAACAATTTGTAGCCAATGTGGAAGCTGTAACGACCTCTCGTACTGAATTACAGAAATGTTTTTATGTTTAGGTTTTGTGATGACTCATGTTTTCCATATATGGTAGTTTTAACAAAAAAGCTCATGGATTTATAGTTGAAGTCTGATACTTTATGCAAAAGCCAATTGTGGGTAATCTTTTTGAGCCAGGTTTTACAGACCTTAGGCTGAGGTAGTACGGCGCATGTTTAGTTGGTTCAGCCTCATAGGGTGCTGCTATAAACAAAGCTGAAGAATATTCATGAATAGTATATTCAATGAAAAACCATAGACGCTATAATTTTTTTAATTTTTACATCTGCATAAGTCTTAAAGCATTACAGTCAAGTTATTTCTACATCTCATTACATCAAGTCTTACACTCTCACTATCAACTTGACTACCTAAATTTATTCCTGATTTATTTCTAGAAATAAATTCAAATTTCATTAACAGTTTTTAAAAGACTTGTTCGGATTGACAGTATATATCACTAGCTTCAAAAACTTGTAAATATTTATGCTGTGTGTAGCCATAACACCAAACTTACTTTACAGCACCAACTGCAAAACACAGAGTTATCTTTCAATCTTCCACCGAAACAAAAAAATCTTTAAGATTTTTCAAAAAATCTTAAAAAATCAATGAATACAGCAATCGTTTTTTACCCCTTCCATGCATAAAGCACAGGCAATCACTATCTGCAACATCTAGTCACCAGAATCAACACACGATAGTCAGAAAGCAAGTTAAAAATACCCCAGTGGCAAGTACACTTATGCGGACACCTTGAAGTGGATAAACCTCAGTAGCAAACAGAAATGTGAGTAACAGCGCTAGACGTGTCCATTATTTATTTGAAAGAATGATAACATCAGTGGCTAGAGGTGGAACGAAACACGAGACGTCTCAAGTATCGACCTGTCTCGTCTCATATCAGTCTCGTCTTGACTTAACTATTGCCAAACTCGAGACAGGAAATAGAACTGAAGCGCCTGCGCACGGTTGTTAAAACATGGCTTCTTGCGGTAGCAACAACTCCATATATTGTAATGGATTGCGGGCGACTGCCTTTAAAGTTATACCCGGTCCGTTACTACCTGTTGCTACTGATTATGTTGGCCACTGAGTCTAATCATGTAGTCCGGACAACGGCCCTGTTATATAATTTCATGAGTACAATTTAAATATAATTCACATAATACAGTTAATACACAAACAGCATTTAACATTAATGAAACGATCAGAATGAAAGTGTTATCGTGTGTTTTTTAGTTGCGGTATTTCTTTGTAGAGCGACGGCTATCGGTTTCATTACATTAAAAAGTAAGAACTATTCAATAGATGGTAAAAATATACATGTACAAAGCAATATGTTTACAATAGTTATGATCAATCAAGCTCAAATTCTTAGAATATATAACTTCGGTATTTTAAAGCTGTTTGTGTCACTTTTGTTTACAAAAACTGCATGCATATCACTATTAAAATGTTGTATTTAAATCGTTAACACCAGGTGAAAATTCAATTTAAAAATAGTTTTATTAATTTTATATATACCAAGTAGCTAGTACTTGTGTAGTGAAATCATCACCAAATGCTCATTATTTTACTGTCCCGTGTCTCGAAATTTTAAAAGACAGTGTCTCGAGTCTCGTCTCGAACTTAAAAAACCTGTCTCGTTCCACCTCTATCAGTGGCTAATGATAACAATAATAGCCCAACAGTTCTGAAGGGATGTCACCAGTAGAGGATGAGATAGGCAGCAGGGGTAGTAGAGAGTAGCCACGGCCTATAACACTAGAGCGACAGCAGCTAGTCACCCCTAATTTCGCTCTTGCACCAACAACAATCACAAATGATGGAAAAAGACTAATACTTTCTGAGAAAATTTACCAAATTTTTTTCAAATTCATTTTTAAGTATATTGTCAACCAGCTGCTTTGTTTAAATTTGAGTAGCCAAATTTATCTTTTACAAATGTATAGCAAAGAACTACCTTCAGTAGGGGCTGGGCAATTAAGAACTAGTCCTGGACGCAGCGCCCTTTTACATTTGAAAAAGATTGAAATTTTGGCACTTTATGGTGAAATCTTTGCGGATAGTCTTACAGTAACTCCAGTTTTTGAAGCAGACATTGTTTTGAACATCAACTCTGAAAATTATTGGTGGTCTGTGACCTGCAAAAAGATGATTGGGGCTAAAAATAAACTTGCAAACCATTTTTAGTAAACTTTATTAGAAAGTATCGGTATTTTTTGTGATTTGTGATTGTGCTGATGTTTGTGATGATCTGGTTGCCAATATAGTTTAGATTAAAATCAATAAAATCAGATAGTGAATACTATGCTCAGATCAAATGAATCTTCGATTATGACGTTTACAGTTGCATAGAAACCGGCGGAATGGAAACACGTAGTTACAACTTAAACTCATGGGATGTGTGAGTCTTTCACAATATCTGATAGGTTTATGTAATTTTCAAACTAGTTTACGAGGAAAGTTTTACTTATTGAGTACATAAATTTTATTGAATATTAAAAACAGTTAAACTTTTTTACTAGTTGTTCGAAGTTTCATTTAAATTTATTAAAATAAAGATTATTTTAATTGCTTCGGCTTTATAATTTACATTGTGGCAGGCTCATTAAATAACTTTTTCAGTTATTTGCAACAACTTCCAAAGTGATGTTTGGTATTTTATTAAATTCCTGAGACAAATAATTTTTGAGGAACTTTCTAAGGAGTTGTCTTTTCTCATGACCTCTAGTCGGTGAAGTATGACAAGTAGTTCTGTGTTTGTCTAAAATACTGTAAAAAGCAAAAGATGATTTGTGCTACAATTGTATGTAATCAATGTTGTTATCAAACAATATCCACAAAAACATAATTATGTTAATGTCTGCAGTAGACACATAAAAGCGAGTCATGGTTTAAATTTTTCAAAAATCTTTTTTGGTGTTAGAAGGCGACATTGATTGACGTTATGGACAGGTTTTTAATGCGGGGTTATGTAAAAGTTTAACTAAAATAGGCCTGCAGCTTCTAATTACAACATGAATACTTTAATACATGAATAATTTAATTACTTTAAATTTTTTCATATTACCTTTGTTTTTCGTAAAATATTGGTTTTTCCAATGTGTCTGTGAAACAATAATTTTATATCTATCACATCAATTTAAACTTGTTGGTTTGTCATCATGTACAGTCAAGAATGAATCTACAGTATTCTCAGGCTTTAATCGCAACATTGTAATTAAGAAACAAGGAGTTGTCTACTCAACATAAATTGTTAAGAGTTTTATTCCGTTTCTTTTTTTAACTCTTCAAGAGTTTGATGTCAGCACTTTTGGTTCTGATCGTCGTAATTAGGCCTAATATTTTAAATTACCGAGATTCCACACACAGACAGAGAAGGGTAATTCAAAAACACTGTAGATAGAGTTTAGCCAAAAAATGGCTGGTAAAGCAAGTGAGGTAATTTCAAATAACTATTACTTATTCATTTTCTCACCAAATAAACACTTGCAGTGGCTTAAAACTTCATCACTTTGTGCCAACTAAACCTTTGCACTTCCGGATCAGCCACCATACAGTTTACCAAGTTGCCAGCAACAAGCACACAGGTAGATGATGAAATGCTGCAGAGTATGCTGTCTATTTTTTGAGTACGAGGGGTGACACCGCACAAGCCATAAATACCTAGCTCATGTATTGCCTTGATCAACTTCCTGCAAATGGCACACCCCTAACATATAAATCAGTCTGGAATATTTCCTCCTCGGTTGACTCGGTAGGCAAATTTGATACCTTTACTCCGTCTCTGTTAATACCAGGATCAACTTATTCCCTCTCGGCATTGTTGGCATTGGTCTCATCAGGTGTACAACCACCCTCTGCCAGGAGTGTTCTGCTTGCTGCCGGGCCTGCTTAGGGTGGCTTAGTGGTAGCATCTCTAACTGTCAACCACTGAGTTGGTGGTTCAAGTCTTGTTTAAAGCGAATCTGGCCTAAAAGGCTCTCAACAAACCTTCAACCCCAATTGCTGGGTCTTTTGGTTCTACGGTTTCCACGTGCAACCCATTGACAACGTGAGCATGTTAAAGATTGAATTCCTACACATTTGTTCGTGAACTCATAAAATATATCAGCGTTTATTTTTTATTAGGTGCATGCTGAATTGTCTTCTCTAGCATTTTTGTAAAGTTTTATCTTTTTGCATTGCTCAGTCAATTTTGAGTATTTCTCAAGTTGGATAAATTCCATAATTTGATAAATTTGTAGTTTTTTTTATTCTAATACTAATTTTAGTCAAAAATGAAAATTCCATTTTGTTAGTTTATTTAAATGAAGTAAATAGCTTTCTCAGGCAGCAAATTTTACACAGGTAGCACAATTAGATATTTTGAAATAGTGGTCAAATCATGAAAAACTCTTGGTAATAAATAATGTGCGAAAAGTTCTAAAATAATATAAAAGCATTGCCCTAATCAGCTATGAATGTCTTTCAACTCTAATACTAGCCTTGAGCTGAAGTCTAGCCCCAAATAACAACAATTGCTTCAGTAAGAATTAATTATTGTCGCTAAATACCAGTTAGTGCATAAATACACTTTGTAAATAAAACCTATTTAAATTTCCTTATCTGATTCAGAGTTAACAAGCAGCAGAAATTAGTGAAATATATAAAACATGAGACTAAATTATGCGCTATCCAGTTGCATTTGAAAACGAAATTATTCGTATCGGAAAGGGATGTCCTTTTCACCGGTCCACTGCTCTAATTACTCATCGAAAACTTCATTGTCAGCAACCGTGAAGTTGTTTTTCTAGTCTCTGATTCTACCTGCAAAACTTACTTTGTTTATATCAACAAATTCATACACTATATCAATAAATACAAGATGTTTTTCGACAACCTGCTGGAATTCCAGAATAATTGTACATTTAGTTATTATGCCTGCTGATGACTCGCAGCACACCAGACTCCAAAGGTACTAGTAATTATAAATATGGTAAGTGAATGATTGGGGTAGATGAGAGTATGACAGGTGGATATGCCAAATGTTGCTGGTTTGATTCCTGGACAAAGCAATCTGCTGCGCAGCCTAAAAATGTGACTTCAAAGGATGGCCACGGCTTTTATTATAGTAAAGGCTAATACGCTGGCAGTCCAGTGTACTATGACAGACAGTCAGGTGTGTCGATAAACCCGAAAGAACAAGCGTGTCATAATTATTCCAAAATTCATAAGTGAATGTGATTGATGGTGTGTAAACTAATGTTGGAAGTTGAAATCCTGCGGCGTGCAATCTTTTTTGCACTCTCTTTGTGTTGCATGAGACAGACGAATGGAAACACGATTTGTTATTGCAAAAACCAGCTAAAATATATCATATGGTGATGCTAAACTTTATAACATCTGAGCTGGTTAGTCCAAGTAACAAAACTGCTACTTAGAGCTGAACTTGCACCAACTTGACTAGATTTTATCTGAAAGTATCGGTAGTTGCCTGCCCTTTGCAATTGTTTTTGGGCATTTTAACCATGATCAAGTTTGGTTGATTGCAATTTTAAAACATTCTGACTGTCAGATCACCTCAAACATAAAAATAAATCGCGATTAATAGAAGTATACCGATACTTTTTCTGACAAAGTTTAATGAAATTGTGTAAAAGTTCATCGTTAAGACATTTAGCACCAGAAACAGATATAGGCCAACACGTAGATGCGTTTATGAATAATGCCTATATTTTCTTCTGCTATCAAGCAGCTATAAAGAACCCACCCGATGCCATGCCGCTTCTTGTCAGAAAAGCCCTACTTGAGCTGAGAACCTTCACTATAATACTACCCGTGTCTATCCAAAGCTACTGTAGCAGGATGGAAAAAATGTTGGCGCAGCGGAGGGTTCGATCCTGCAACATTCCGCTTTACCAGCACGCTACTACTGGTTAACGAAACTCGAATGTAAGTTCATGTTTAATCAAGCAAGTAATTATGAGGCACTTACTGAAGACAGTTTCCTGGATTCGGTACGTCTCTGGCGGATTGTCTAATCTGTAATGGGTGCTGAGTTCTCTTAGAGAGGAATAGAGTTTATCGTCATCGGTTTTGTGCACAAAAAACAAGTCTATCATGCGGAGAGCTTTTAAATTCTTTATGTATTCAAAAGTACCTCGAAGTAATATGGTTGTCTCCCATTTAAAGTTGGTTCCTAAAGTATTTCTTAAACTTGTATGTTTTGAGAGGTTTATAAACATAAGCACTTGATACTGAAGTAGTTAATATTTAGGTTTTTGATGAAAACTTTTAGATTTGTTTTTATTCATATAAACGTTAATTTATTTGTGAGAATACAGAAACCCTTCAGAACTCCACTCTGTAATAGGTCAGCAGGTTGGGAACCAGCCTCAAAAACTAAATCGTTTAGCAACCTGGCAGGAAGCATGGACCATATCGGGTGATGTTTGATTGAAATCTGCAAAAATGTGTGAAAACGCATAAGGTAAACACACAGGCTAACTACAGGCTAACACACAGGCGCACACCAACAAGCACACACCCATATGCACACACCCACATGCACACACCCACATACACACCCATATGCGCACACCCACATACACACCCATATGCGCACACCCACATGCCTGCACACATACGCACGCACGCACGAATGCACACACACACAAAGCATAGTCACACACACAAGTCTAGATTTGAGTATTTCTAAAGTTGGGGATGATCCATTATTTGATGAATTTGTTGTCTTCTATTCTCATACGAACTTTAAACTTTGAAGTAAAAGTAAATAAGTCATTACATTAGTTTATTTGAATAAAGTATTTAGGTTACACAGACAGCAAATCTCACAAAGGCAGCACATCTAGATAAATAACAATACTGGCCAAATCTAGTAAAACTCTTGGTTATAATGTGCAAAATATATAAAAACAGTTCCTAGTAGCTATCAATGTCTTCCACATCTAATACTAGCCTTGAGCAATTCTAGACACGATTAACAAAACATGCTTCTGTAAAGCCTGGTTTCCATAAATGCCACAAGCACCGGCGACAGCACCGCAGGTTATCAGCAGTGAAATGTGAACCAATGCGCCGGTAGTCAACGCAAGAGTTTAGTGCAGTTCAAATTTTGCGAAAAGCTGCAAGCAAATCCTCCTCGAAATGCACTGTACAGGCGCAGGTCAGCATTATCAAAATGGCATGGCGAGCAAACATTTTACATGCGATTATTAGCGATGTAGCTTTATGTGAACAGAAGCCGCTGAGCTTACAGTCGCAAGTGTTTCGCTGCGCAAGATTACAGCTAAGGATTTGCAATTGATATGGGAACCAGGTTTGAGAATTAATTGCAGTCATGAAATACAATTAGTGCATAAACCCATCTTACAAGTAAAACCTATTGACATTTTCTTGTCTGATTCAGAGTTGGCGAGCAGCAGAAGTAGAAAAAGAGGAAAAAATATATAAAACATGAAACCAAATTATGGGCTATCCAGCTGCATTAGAAATTGAATTTATTCATATCGGAGAGGAATGTCCTTTCCACTGGTCCATGTCTCTAAGTACGCATTGAAGAGCTCATCGTCAGCAACCGTAGAGTTGTTCTTCCAGTCTCCAATTTTACCTGCAAAAATTACTTCACTTATATAAGCAAATTCTTACACAATATCAGTGGATACAATATAACAAGTATTCTTTAGTTGAGAAAAAGCTACCGCAATGGAAGCTAACTTCTCGTGCAAAGGGAACTGTCTAAACCACATGTGTCAAACTGTGAGCCACATCCGGCTCACCTTGTTCTCATATCTAGCCTGCAAGATTATTTTACATTATTGATATTCATGGTCCATGGATATGAAGCGCTGATAACAATACTGCAAAGAACTACAGATCCCACAATGCACCGCTTCAGCTGCCTAGCCACATACTTCTCGCGTCAATTAAACCTAAAGTTTGTTTCAGAATGATATTCCCATCTGTTTTTATCCATTTTTATGTTCCAAAACATGTTGTTTTATTGTGTTAAATAAATGTTTATCCTGTTCAGCCCGCGACCTAAATTATGTTTTGAATTTTGGCCTCTTGTAGAATTGTGTTTGACATCCCTCGTCTAAACTATTTACCAAACTTGATGGAATCCTTCTGACTCCTACTATAGACTATATCATCCAATCTCAGTCTCTGACTCCTACTATAGGCTATATCATCCAATCTCAGTCTCTGACTCCTACTATAGGCTATATCATCCAATCTCAGTCTCTGACTCCTACTATAGGCTATATCATCCAATCTCAGTCTCTGACTCCTACTATAGACTATATCATCCAATCTCAGTCTCTGACTCCTACTATAGACTATATCATCCAATCTCAGTCTCTGACTCCTACTATAGGCTATATCATCCAATCTCAGTCTCTGACTCCTACTATAGGCTATATCATCCAATCTCAGTCTCTGACTCCTACTATAGGCTATATCATCCAATCTCAGTCTCTGACTCCTACTATAGGCTATATCATCCAATCTCAGTCTCTGACTCCTACTATAGGCTATATCATCCAATCTCAGTCTCTGACTCCTACTATAGGCTATATCATCCAATCTCAGTCTCTGACTCCTACTATAGGCTATATCATCCAATCTCAGTCTCTGACTCCTACTATAGGCTATATCATCCAATCTCAGTCTCTGACTCCTACTATAGGCTATATCATCCAATCTCAGTCTCTGACTCCTACTATAGGCTATATCATCCAATCTCAGTCTCTGACTCCTACTATAGGCTATATCATCCAATCTCAGTCTCTGACTCCTACTATAGGCTATATCATCCAATCTCAGTCTCTGACTCCTACTATAGGCTATATCATCCAATCTCAGTCTCTGACTCCTACTATAGGCTATATCATCCAATCTCAGTCTTTGATTCCTACTATAGGCTATATCATCCAATCTCAGTCTCTGACTCCTACTATAGGCTATATCATCCAATCTCAGTCTCTGACTCCTACTATAGGCTATATCATCCAATCTCAGTCTCTGACTCCTACTATATGCTATATCATCCAATCTCAGTCTCTGACTCCTACTATATGCTATATCATCCAATCTCAGTCTCTGACTCCTACTATAGGCTATATCATCCAATCTCAGTCTCTGACTCCTACTATATGCTATATCATCCAATCTCAGTCTCTGACTCCTACTATATGCTATATCATCCAATCTCAGTCTCTGACTCCTACTATAGGCTATATCATCCAATCTCAGTCTCTGACTCCTACTATAGGCTATATCATCCAATCTCAGTCTCTGACTCCTACTATAGACTATATCATCCAATCTCAGTCTCTGACTCCTACTATAGGCTATATCATCCAATCTCAGTCTCTGACTCCTACTATAGGCTATATCATCCAATCTCAGTCTCTGACTCCTACTATAGGCTATATCATCCAATCTCAGTCTTTGACTCCTACTATAGACTATATCATCCAATCTCAGTCTCTGACTCCTACTATAGGCTATATCATCCAATCTCAGTCTCTGACTCCTACTATAGGTTATATCATCCAATCTCAGTCTCTGACTCCTACTATAGACTATATCATCCAATCTCAGTCTCTGACTCCTACTATAGGCTATATCATCCAATCTCAGTCTCTGACTCCTACTATAGGCTATATCATCCAATCTCAGTCTCTGACTCCTACTATAGGCTATATCATCCAATCTCAGTCTCTGACTCCTACTATAGACTATATCATCCAATCTCAGTCTCTGACTCCTACTATAAGCTATATCATCCAATCTCAGTCTCTGACTCCTACTATAGACTATATCATCCAATCTCAGTCTCTGACTCCTACTATAGGCTATATCATCCAATCTCAGTCTCTGACTCCTGCTATAGACTATATCATCCAATCTCAGTCTCTGACTCCTACTATAGACTATATCATCCAATCTCAGTCTCTGACTCCTACTATAGGCTATATCATCCAATCTCAGTCTCTGACTCCTACTATAGGTTATATCATCCAATCTCAGTCTCTGACTCCTACTATAGGCTATATCATCCAATCTCAGTCTCTGACTCCTACTATAGGCTATATCATCCAATCTCAGTCTCTGACTCCTACTATAGACTATATCATCCAATCTCAGTCTCTGACTCCTACTATAGACTATATCATCCAATCTCAGTCTCTGACTCCTACTATAGGCTATATCATCCAATCTCAGTCTCTGACTCCTACTATAGGCTATATCATCCAATCTCAGTCTCTGACTCCTACTATAGGCTATATCATCCAATCCCAGTCTGTGACTCCTACTATAGGCTATATCATCCAATCTCAGTCTCTGACTCCTACTATAGGCTATATCATCCAATCTCAGTCTCTGACTCCTACTATAGGCTATATCATCCAATCTCAGTCTCTGACTCCTACTATAGGCTATATCATCCAATCTCAGTCTCTGACTCCTACTATAGGCTGTATCATCCAATCTCAGTCTCTGACTCCTACTATAAGCTATATCATCCAATCTCAGTCTCTGACTCCTACTATAGACTATATCATCCAATCTCAGTCTCTGACTCCTACTATAAGCTATATCATCCAATCTCAGTCTCTGACTCCTACTATAAGCTATATCATCCAATCTCAGTCTCTGACTCCTACTATAGACTATATCATCCAATCTCAGTCTCTGACTCCTACTATAGGCTATATCATCCAATCTCAGTCTCTGACTCCTACTATAGGCTATATCATCCAATCTCAGTCTCTGACTCCTACTATAAGCTATATCATCCAATCTCAGTCTCTGACTCCTACTATAAGCTATATCATCCAATCTCAGTCTCTGACTCCTACTATAGACTATATCATCCAATCTCAGTCTCTGACTCCTACTATAAGCTATATCATCCAATCTCAGTCTCTGACTCCTACTATAGGCTATATCATCCAATCTCAGTCTCTGACTCCTACTATAAGCTATATCATCCAATCTCAGTCTCTGACTCCTACTATAGGCTATATCATCCAATCTCAGTCTCTGACTCCTACTATAGGCTATATCATCCAATCTCAGTCTCTGACTCCTACTATAAGCTATATCATCCAATCTCAGTCTCTGACTCCTACTATAGACTATATCATCCAATCTCAGTCTCTGACTCCTACTATAGGCTATATCATCCAATCTCAGTCTCTGACTCCTACTATAGGCTATATCATCCAATCTCAGTCTCTGACTCCTACTATAAGCTATATCATCCAATCTCAGTCTCTGACTCCTACTATAGACTATATCATCCAATCTCAGTCTCTGACTCCTACTATAGGCTATATCATCCAATCTCAGTCTCTGACTCCTACTATAGGCTATATCATCCAATCTCAGTCTCTGACTCCTACTATAGGCTATATCATCCAATCTCAGTCTCTGACTCCTACTATAAGCTATATCATCCAATCTCAGTCTCTGACTCCTACTATAGACTATATCATCCAATCTCAGTCTCTGACTCCTACTATAGGCTATATCATCCAATCTCAGTCTCGGACTCCTACTATAGACTATATCATCCAATCTCAGTCTCTGACTCCTACTATAGGCTATATCATCCAATCTCAGTCTCTGACTCCTACTATAAGCTATATCATCCAATCTCAGTCTCTGACTCCTACTATAGACTATATCATCCAATCTCAGTCTCTGACTCCTACTATAGACTATATCATTCAATCTCAGTCTCTGACTCCTACTATAGACTATATCATCCAATCTCAGTCTCTGACTCCTACTATAGGCTATATCATCCAATCTCAGTCTCTGACTCCTACTATAGACTATATCATCCAATCTCAGTCTCTGACTCCTACTATAGGCTATATCATCCAATCTCAGTCTCTGACTCCTACTATAGACTATATCATCCAATCTCAGTCTCTGACTCCTACTATAGGTTATATCATCCAATCTCAGTCTCTGACTCCTACTATAGGCTATATCATCCAATCTCAGTCTCTGACTCCTACTATAGGCTATATCATCCAATCTCAGTCTCGGACTCCTACTATAGGCTATATCATCCAATCTCAGTCTCTGACTCCTACTATAGGCTATATCATCCAATCTCAGTCTCTGACTCCTACTATAGGCTATATCATCCAATCTCAGTCTCTGACTCCTACTATAGACTATATCATCCAATCTCAGTCTCTGACTCCTACTATAGGCTATATCATCCAATCTCAGTCTCTGACTCCTACTATAAGCTATATCATCCAATCTCAGTCTCTGACTCCTACTATAGACTATATCATCCAATCTCAGTCTCTGACTCCTACTATAGGCTATATCATCCAATCTCAGTCTCTGACTCCTACTATAGGCTATATCATCCAATCTCAGTCTCTGACTCCTACTATAGGCTATATCATCCAATCTCAGTCTCTGACTCCTACTATAGGCTATATCATCCAATCTCAGTCTCTGACTCCTACTATAGGCTATATCATCCAATCTCAGTCTTTGACTCCTACTATATGCTATATCATCCAATCTCAGTCTTTGACTCCTACTATAGGCTATATCATCCAATCTCAGTCTCTGACTCCTACTATAGGCTATATCATCCAATCTCAGTCTCTGACTCCTACTATAAGCTATATCATCCAATCTCAGTCTTTGACTCCTACTATATGCTATATCATCCAATCTCAGTCTCTGACTCCTACTATAGGCTATATCATCCAATCTCAGTCTCTGACTCCTACTATAGGCTATATCATCCAATCTCAGTCTGTGACTCCTACTATAGGCTATATCATCCAATCTCAGTCTCTGACTCCTACTATAGGCTATATCATCCAATCTCAGTCTCTGACTCCTACTATAGGCTATATCATCCAATCTCAGTCTCTGACTCCTACTATAGGCTATATCATCTAATCTCAGTCTCTGACTCCTACTATAGGCTATATCATCCAATCTCAGTCTCTGACTCCTACTATAGGCTATATCATCCAATCTCAGTCTCTGACTCCTACTATAGGCTATATCATCCAATCTCAGTCTCTGACTCCTAATATAGGCTATATCATCCAATCTCAGTCTCTGACTCCTACTATAGGCTATATCATCCAATCTCAGTCTCTGACTCCTACTATAGACTATATCATCCAATCTCAGTCTCTGACTCCTACTATAGGCTATATCATCCAATCTCAGTCTCTGACTCCTACTATAGGCTATATCATCCAATCTCAGTCTCTGACTCCTACTATAGGCTATATCATCCAATCTCAGTCTCTGACTCCTACTATAGGCTATATCATCCAATATCAGTCTCTGACTCCTACTATAGACTATATCATCCAATCTCAGTCTTTGACTCCTACTATAGGTTATATCATCCAATCTCAGTCTCTGACTCCTACTATAGGCTATATCATCCAATCTCAGTCTCTGACTCCTACTATAGGCTATATCATCCAATCTCAGTCTCTGACTCCTACTATAGGCTATATCATCCAATCTCAGTCTCTGACTCCTACTATAGACTATATCATCCAATCTTAGTCTCTGACTCCTACTATAGACTATATCATCCAATCTCAGTCTCTGACTCCTACTATATGCTATATCATCCAATCTCAGTCTCTGACTCCTAATATAGGCTATATCATCCAATCTCAGTCTCTGACTCCTACTATAGGCTATATCATCCAATCTCAGTCTCTGACTCCTACTATAGGCTATATCATCCAATCTCAGTCTCTGACTCCTAATATAGACTATATCATCCAATCTCAGTCTCTGACTCCTACTATAGGCTATATCATCCAATCTCAGTCTGTGTACAAGTAAAACCCAAACAAGTTACTTGAGGCATTTTTGTACCAGATTCCAAACACTGCCTAAAAAATCTTGTCTCGTTTTTTTTGTACCGGACCATCTTATGGTCCGGTCTTATTTTAGTCCTAGGGCTACACAACCACAGGTCATAATTTAATCGATGTGATTTCTTTACCTTTATCAACAACAGTTCATTTATTGAAGCATAATTAATTAACCCAGAACATGTGTTTGTATTGGTCGGGCGTTAGCACGATCCGATCGCGGGCATTGTTGATTATCTAGAATCTTAGTTTATTATTAGCGCTCTCCGGGTTTAACAGCACCGATTGTCACAGAAGAACGCAGCCTCAATGGCAGCGAAAGGGATCAACAACCTAAGCCTAAATGGGAATTATGACGCCACACTTTGAGTACCTGAACCAAATGTCTTTTTTGCAGGACGTACTTTTGACACCCCGTTTTTCATAGGTCTATTATTCTTTGTGTATTGAATATAGGCTCATTCGAAAGCCAAGACTCTTATGTATTGAAATATATAGTAAAAAAATTATGTAAATTATGTGCTTTAAAATGGTGACTGTGTTTCATTTTATGCAGTGTAATATAGTATTAAAGAATAGAGAAAGCATAATATTATTATGCTTTATTAGTTATCTTGAGGTGTTGACTGATGTTCTAAAAAAAGAATCAAGGAGATTGACCCGCTAGAAGCTGAGATATAGACAGCCAAACACAGGTCTACCTAATAAATAATCAGAGGAAAACCCTTCGAAAATCCCGAAAACTGACGTATAAAATCGACTTAATGGTCATGTGCCGGAGTTGCGCACCCTTACCGCCGTTATGTATAAGGATTGTTTTGGCTACGAGATGTGAAACGCTTCTCGCGATAGTAAATAATATACATACTAGCTCTGGTTTCTCAGGAAAATCATCCAAACATTGTGTGGTAAAGGCATTTGCCCACAACCCCTCGCCATGATTTTTTAAAGCAGACGAGCAGATTTTGACTATTGTGCTTCAAATTTTAACTCGATCTCCACGGATATGCTCCGAAGATCATCTGTTCAACGAACGGCGCGTGTATAGTCTATATGCGATATCCGCGATTGCAGTTTGTTTAGAATAAGAAATAGGAATGGGACTTTTTGTTCCTTCATCATTTTTCTACTGTGTATCTACTGCAGCATTCAGTTGATTTTCATGATTATCGTCACTATTAACAGACTGGAAGTTCACTACAGCCATAATCTTAAAAAGACTAACTTGACCGTGCTGCTCTTGCTATAAGAAAAGAAAACGATAACTTTTGCTTTGATTTTTCTATTGATCTATTATCTTATCTATGATTATTTTTTATGATTTATATAATATTCATAATGCATATTATACAAAATAATAATATAACTGCGTATAGAATAAATGATGTAACTAATATAATTTGTAGAAAATTCCAAATGATAACCGAGATTGATGATTGATTCTATTTATTAGCTATAGCTATTGTTAAAAAATCTGAACAACGCTAAAGATGAGTCTGAATATGGAAGCTAAGTAGGAGAACAACAAAACTGAGCTGAACTAGCAAGATAGCGAAATGTTGCGAAATAATGGATGCGTGTAATTATTTTATTCTAAAACTAATCTACACGTCAGAGGGACTGGTTTGGAATTCTAGGAGCGATGATTGTTAGGCCCAATTTGATTGTTCTATACTTCCAGGGATTAAACCAATTAAAACGCCGTGATTGTTATAGGAGAGCGCATTAGTTGGCTTAATTGACCAATGGCACACAAGGCGATTTCATAGGTCATATATTGATAATTACCAAAACACTTTTGTTTTTTGGTAGACCTGTGTTTGGCTGGCTATATCTCAGCTTCTGGTTGGTCAATCTCCTTGATTCTTTTTTTAGAACATCAGTCAACACCTCAAGATAAATAATAAAGCATAATAATATTATGCTTTCTCTATTCTTTAAAGATTTAACCCGCTGTACATTTTTATTTGACAAAATGCGAGTGAAGCGTATTCTGTCATAAGTTGGGATTCCAGATGTTACGATCTGCTTTGATTTGAGTCATAAGTGCCCTAAGAAGGATTTTCCTAAGGCCTATCTAAGAATAATTCTGTAAAGGCAACTTTTTAGTATTTTTCTCATGTACCACAAGAGCAATTATAAACATCGTGAAGCAGGGTTTGAACCACACCTGCAACTCTACTGCCCAGAGTGTTAACCACTACACTACCACATCTACAGTTACTTTCATGCAATTCCCATATTAGCTACCGCTATGAATAGTGTATTTATAAAACATTTAAGAACTCTATCCGTGAACATTTCATTTGTTATACAGTTTTTAATATGAAACAATTTAGCTAGACTTAAAAAGGTTGCTTTCAGAGTTGGTACCAATTACAATAACTTTAATCTTTTATATTAGGAAAGCTGAAATTGCTGTTTGAATATTCTGGTTTACAATAATGGGTTGGGGTTCAGAAACCAAAGTGTATCAAGCTGTTTGTGGAGTTGTCTTACCTTGCCAAAACATACATGCCAATGTACTCTTCACAGTTTTCTCATCTGTAAGAAGCTACAAAACAGTAGTAATGTATAAATACAACTATTAGTACAATGTTTAGTGCAATGTACATGTAATCCAAAAAATACCAACGTGTCAATGCAGAGCTTCCCTACGGTTGAACTTTTTTGCGGCAACACAACAAATCAGGTGATAGTAAAAACACAACCTTGGAGCATATTTTGGCTGCAGCATTTCTTGTAAAATTTATATAGTATAAAGCTGAAAGTAGGTTTTCTAAATGACCGCATTTGAAGTTTTCTCTATAAATATAACTTGAAAACCTTCGTGTTTATAACTCTGTAGGTGGCGGTTAACATTAAACAGCAACACTAAACTAGGATGTCTGATTGCAATTAATCGCAATGCTGATACTTTCTATGTTTACTGAAGATACCGTAGCCTAGTATTATCGATTTAGTTCGATCGGCAGTGAGTCTCTCTAGGATATTTATTAGTACTCTCAAAACAAATACCTTCAAACAAATTTAGCAAAGTGAAATATGGACAAATGTCTTCAGACTTTATTGTCTCCATGATTTTGGGTGGAAGCGACTCCAAATCCATTCAAAACATAGAAACACAGTGTAGAAGTCGTGGCTTTATGGTTTATGTACCACACAGGAATAAAACATAACAAATAGCGGAGACATCTATAGTTTCCTACTAATTCTGTGTTTGTTACCTACTTTATTGCAGAATTTTCTAAAAGAACAGCACCTATGGAGTTGTCTTGTCCTCTTTCATAGGGTTGCATTGCTTTCTAACAGCACCAGCACAAAATTGGGTTTAATCAGTTAAAGGTGAATACAACGAGACACTTTTTAGCAGATAAAACTTACCAAAATGAGGTCTTCATAATCGATGAGGTGAATGTATGGCTTGCAACTACAGACGTCTGTAGATGCGACCTCTATCTTCCACATGTACTTGGCAAACTCAAAGAATTACCCAATTGGCACGGCGTCAGCGTAAAAAACTGTTTGAATATATTGGCACAGCGTCAATCTTCCAAGTTCCCAACTTGTTGTCCAATGAAGTCCCGCTACAAGCCAAACAAATCGTTATATATAGACCTACTGTGATGATAAGGCAACGAGAATAAGACTGTACACAAATATTCCATAAGTTGTTTGGGTGGTTGATCGAGTGCTGGCTACTAGGCCATATGTCACGAGTTTATATTCTGTGGGAGGAATATTTTACATCTAACGGTGGCTTCTGACAGAAGGACATGCACACTCTTATTACAGTGAAGGCTTGTACAGTGGCAGACTCCAGTATCATATAACATCATAGATTGAGCCAATAAAGTGCAGAGAATAGCTACATGTATATGGTAAATGTTTACTATAATAAGAGCTGTCTGAAGCTGCAGTTTGATGTAAGTAAGATTGCATTGCACAGGATTTGAACTCCCAGCCATCCGCTTTGTAGTTAGACATACTAAACACTTCACCGATTTCTCCAACCTCTATCCAAAGCTACTGGCTAGAATTTGAAGTCTGCCGCTGAAGGAGGTTAGGAAAAACGTAGCATTGTGCTGGATTCAAACATGTAATTTTCAGCATGGAAGACTGACACAAGCAACTGAGCAAATCGACAACCCGCTGGCATTCCATAATAGTTGTACATTTAATTATCACACCTGTTGATAACTTGTGGCACACCAGACTCCAAGTGGATTTAGTAATTATAAATATGGTAAGTGAATGATTACGGCAGATAGGAGTATGACAGGTGGATATGCCAAATGTCGCTGGTTTGATTCCTGAACAAAGCAATCTGCTGCGCAGCCTCAAAACATGATTTCAAAAGACGGCCATGACTCTTACTATAGTAAAGACTAATACCCTGGCAGTCCAGTGTGCCATAACAGATCGTCAAGTGTGTCGATAAAGCTCAACGAATATGCAAGTCATAAGTATTCCAAAATTCTGCAAGGTGAGTGTTTAGCCGAGGTAATTGTGTAAATTAATGTTGGAAGTTGAAATCCTGCGTTGTGCAATCTTTTTTGCACTCTCTTTCTGTTGCTTGAGACAGATGAATGGAAACACCACTTGTTATAGCTAAAACCAACAAAAATATATCATATAGTGATGCTAAACTTTATAACATCTGAGCTGGTTAATCCAAGTAACAAAACTGGTACTTAGAGCTGAACTTGCCCCAACTTGATGAGATTTTATCTGAAAGTATCGGTAGTTGTCTACCCTTTGCGATTGTTTTTGGGCATTTTTAACATGATCAAGTTTGGTTGATTGTAATTATAAAAAACAATCGCAAATAATAAAAGAATACATTTATATATAACATTTATATTAATAAAAGCCTATATTTTCATCCGCTATCATGCAGCTATAAATAAACCGATGCCATACTGTTTCTAGAAAAGCCCTACTTAAAGTGAGAACCTTTACTATAATAAAAGGCAAGTCTGTCCGAAGCTACGGTTGCAGTTTGCAAAAACGATTGCATCACGGAAGATTCGATCCTACAACACTCCACTTCGCTAGCGAACTACCAGCGATAAACTATCCTTAAAGATGTGGTTGCGTCAAAAAGGTCGATTTAATGAAATTAAGACCAATAAAAGGCTAAACCATCAGCTACAATTTGATGGCATTTTTGTCTTTGTATAGCAATCCTGTCTAGAGATGGCCTCATGCGTTTGAATGGGGCCATCTTTTAAAAAGCTCACATTCCAGCGGGTGCTTCACATGTGATGTAACTAGTGATACATCTGAAAAGAGTTCACGAGCGATAAATATAAGGTCACTTCATTAACCAATCATCAGCGCGAAATTTTTATATTGGCCGTAATAAATGTTATTACTTGTAAAACGTGTTGTCTGCGATCTCAAATTTAGTGATTTTACTCTATTATTAAATCGCATAGACATCGATATTTACCAAATTAATTGACATCGCTACTTTAATAAATTACTCAATCGACACATTTTATTGACGAACAACAGAATTGTAAAAATTGCTGTAAAGTTACTGCGAAGTTTCCAAGTCGCATTAACATTCAACTTTGAATCAATTCCCACAAAAGGACTTTCTTACTGCCACGTTAGTTTCAAATAAACAGTATTCTTGTAAAGACTGTCAGAGAGATCACCTTTGTTTTACAAATATCCTTGATTCACCTAGAAATTAGCCTAATAACAATGCATACAGAGTGAATGTTTTGTTAAAAATTAATAATTAGCAAATTGCAAATAGCAAATCAAAAATAACAACTAGCAACTGGAAAATAGCCGCTAAAACTTTGCATTTACTAACAAGCAACTAGAACTTTGCAAATAAACTTACCAGCAACTAGCAAATTCAAACTAGCAACTAACAACTGGCAAGTAGCAAATAAAAACTAGCAATTCGCAATTCGCTTAAAGACTATGAATAGATCTGATTGACACCATAAAACTATGAACAGATTCAAGTTTGGATGAACCAAGCTTAGGATTAACAAAAGGTAATAAAAGTGTGACTAAAACAGGCAGCCAGACTTACTGTAAGTGGTGGCCATAGAAGTGACTCTACGAGTGGATGTACTAGTAGAATCTACTAATCATTACAAAAACACAAATGCTAGATTCTAATCTTCCAACGCCATAAATCTTCATAATCCTCGTAATACTGACGTAAGTTCAAAGGTCAAACTTTGAGTTGTCAGAGTGCAAGCACCAATTGCAACCCACCAAGCCAAGAGAAGACAATTGCTTCTATTGTCTAATGAAACACGTCTGAATGTTAAAATGAGTACACCAGCTTGGTAAATACAGTGGAAGAAAAAATGCCGTGTGTTTATCGTTTAATCGATTATACATAACTTTCACGACATTCTAGTTCGTCGTAATAGATCGTTAAATGTGTCAACAATAAGGCTAATAGGATAGCTGCGCGATTGTTTATAAATACAAAGGTGATCGGTTGGTACAGATGGTACAGCATCGGTCTGCCAGTCCTAATGTCATTAGTTGGAGTATCGTCCGAAAAATATCTTTATTCTAACCATGACTCCAGGATAGGTATAGACGACGAACAGGTGGAACTGTTTTTATATAGTAAAAAGATTTTGTTGTTTCACTTTATTGCAGGCGTACAAAAAATTTGTTATCAGCTTTACTTTGCAGTTTAGAAAAAGTTGTTGTTAATGAACGTCAAAAATATGCAGTCCCTGTTAACTAAATGTTAATTTACTGCAATCATGGTCTATAAAACCAGTGAGATTGATCATTAAAAGCTGTCGATGCAAACCAATAATTCTGCAGCGACGGTACGGCCTACAAATTAAAAGAGTTGAATAAAGTTTTCCTTCTTGCATGGCCAAAGGGGTGAGTTAGGAAAGATCTTGGAACGGATTATGCAATTTACATGTGTTTTACTGTTCTTATAATGTAAACATTCCTGGATGGACTATTTACATTATAGGAGCGTCTACTATTATTATATTAAATTACGCTAATTTAAGTTCTCTCTTCAGAGCTTCTGCAGGAATTTAATTGTCAATTCGTTAACAAACCTTTTATAAGCTCCTTTCCGTTTTCCTAATGCCCCATCATATTCGGTTCTCTTTCAAGGCAGGTAAAAGACCATAAGTTTCCATGACCATGACATCCACGACCAGGCTTGCCCTTTACAATGAAAACACCCTAGAAACAAGAAGAGCTGCTATGGGCAGGCTAAACTCTGTACAATTGCTATATAAAACAATGCAGTGGTTTTTAACATAGACGCTATTAATATAAACTGTATATATATATATATATATATATATATCTCAGTGTTTGTGTTTTTGAACACCCGTTGATGACCAGTTACAACAATTACAATTTAACAGCAAATAATATGTATTGCAGTGGATTCCATCTTGGAACCTACAGATCTGAAGGCGGCTGACTTAACCTTTAGACCAGGGGTATAACTGAGCATTGCTATTAATAATAGTCAAGATATTACATCGGTTAAAATACACAGGCTTAAATCATTAAGCGCTTGCGGTTACTAACTAGCACTGTTGATCATTACTCGTAACGTAATGATTATTAAGCTGTATGCAAGCACAGCAACTTTTTTAGTGAAATTACTAACAAGCTTACGAGGTAAGTTACCCAAATTCAGTAGGTAAATATTTTATTACTGGTGCACCGCCGGGTATTTGGCTAGTTAAACATGAAAGTTATCATAAAAATCAAAATTTTATTTTAATTGTCACCATACATCATAGGTCTATAGGTCATCATAGTATAGTTAATAGGTCTATGATAACTAACAACGATCATAACCAGGACATCATAGTATAGTTAACAGGTCTATGATAACTAACAACGATCATAACCAGGACATCATAGTATAGGTAATAGGTCTATGATAACTAATAACGATCATAACCAGGTTATCATAGTATAGTTAATAGGTCTATGATAAATAATAATGATCATTACCAGGTCATCATAGTATAGTTAATAGGTATATGATTACTAATAACAAATAATGCTGTACTGAGTGAGACCAGGCCTCACATTTCTTGCATTCGTTGTTATAAGGATTCTGAAGAATAGCATACCAGCATATTTGTTATTCCCACATAATCAGCATATCGATGCCAGGTTGGAAGTTTGAGAAAGACATTTGTTGATTTTTGTATTGCAAACAAAATTTCATATGGAGGGTGATAATCTAAGAGAAAACACAGAGACTAAGTAAATTACTCATCCTATGCTATTTATAGAAGGCTGGCACAGGATGTTTGGACTAGTGCCAAATTCAGTACAGCGCACCCTCGAGATACGATTACCCTGATATACGATTTTTTCACCTTACGAAGTCAAACATTGTGATATATTCACCTCGCTATACGAATTTTATTTCACCATACGAACTTGAGAAAAGTTTTGCCCGAGTTAAAATTTGGCCGTCGGTGTGCTCATAGTACACGGCGAAATAAAAAAGACACTGAAATATAGTTTGTCGAAAACATTCTTAGAACGTTTGGAAGAGATACGATGATCGACTTCTTTCATGTCTGCGTGGAAAATTTTGTGTAAAATACACAAGCGATAGCAAATATTCATTTGTAGCGTTATTATAGCTTTTGCTATAAACTTTCATGACAGCATATGTATATAACTACAACTATCTACATTTAATTCGTTACCTATGGAATCTGAGACCGATATAAACGTTGCAAAACGAAGGGAAAATGATTTCTATGTCAACAAAGTTGGATGTCATAAATAAGAAGAAGGGACCCGGATTATTAACATTGTCAAGGAATATTATCGCAACCAATCAGCATTTGCAATTATTATTAAAACAAGAACTCCATTAAAGCAAGCACAAGAAAGAGCTTCTGACTGAAGATTTCAATGATCTAGGTCATGCACGCGATCAGCATTCGAAAGGAGCAACCATTTAGTAAAGGCGAAGATGTAGAAGATACAGAACATCCCACATTCGCAGAAATATTTCAAGTGTTTAACTTACTGATGTGGACTGGTACATTATAACAATGCATGTATAATATATATTATTTATCTCTTGTGTGGCATGTTTTTCATATTTTATTCATTTCGTTTCCTTTTGATTTTATGTTATATTTTCTTGTTTAGCCATGTCTTTGCATGTGGGCTTGTTATCTTCTACGTGAATACAATTCATCGTATGTATGTATGTAACTCATATAACTAGCTACTCAAGATAGTTGACGTATCCACATTAATTTCTGAAACCTGCTAAAGCCCTGTCCCCCATAGGGTATAAATACGTACAAACATTGTATGTATGGCTACATTGATTCTTGTGCACATTTCATACAAGACAAACTACTGTACCACATTCTCTGGATCCGTTTACAAGCGCTAGCTAGCAATTTTCTGCATTGCACCATCCATTTTTTCGTAGAAAAAGTGGACGAGAATGGACAACTTCTTTTAGCCTGCTACAAAATTTCAATTCATTACGTTTCAAATTTATTTTCAAGTGTACAGCACCATAATTAGCATTGATATGTTTATGCCTCCTCTCTGTTTTTCCCGCTACATGTACCAGCTAATGCCACGTTACTCCAAAGGTATGTACGTCCAGTATAGGAAATATAATTTTATTTTTCATGTCGGTAGCCATTAAATGGTCAAGTGTGCGAGAGGCCGCTTTCTATAACTGCATCGCTCGGCCTTATTGATTTAGGTTAAAAAAGGTTTCAACCAGATAGGCTAAAGTTTATAGTAAAAGTGAAAATGGGAACTGCTGAAGGATAAAATGTCGTGACAAAAAGTTGAAATTCAGTAAAATAGTTAAAAATACATACTAAAACTTAGTTTTAAGTGTGGGCTTAGCAAGCTAAACTTACTTGAAGTGAATTCAAAGTTTATGTTAGGCGTACCTTTTGAATGCAAGAACTCCTTAATGTACGTACTACATTTGGTACACACATTATAATTTTGCGTTTTATTGCAGATCATAACCATTAAAATACACTAAATACAATACAGTTACTGTAGGTAACTATAATTACTAAAGTTAACATACTATTTTGTTGGTAATTCTCAATATGTACACCTTTTTATAAAAAAAAATTGACGATTTTCACCAAGGGGTGTTTGCATTGTATAATTACAATGGTCTCTATACCCCGATATACGCTTTTTTCACCATACGATGCCAACCCTGGAACGAATTAACATCGTATCTCGAGGGTGCACTGTAGTCTTATCTAGATGAAAAGGACTACTACTAGTGAGATGGGGGAGTGTAAAGCCTGGTTCCCATATCGATGGCGAGACTCTGGCGGTAACACGCGCAGCAAAACGCTTGCGACGCTAGGCTCGCCATGCCGTTCCTATAATGGTGACCTTTACCAGTAAGGATTTGCCTGCGGTCTTTTGCGAAATTTGAAATTGGGAAATCTGCAAAAACAACAATTTGTCAAGACAGGCTAGTGAGATGGGGGAGTGTAAAGCCTCCCACTGCTAATATATCCATCAGATCTTGACTCACCTCCAGTCCATGCCAAGACGATCCATAAAGGTAACAGTAGAGATTAAGGTGAATACAACCAGATGTGGAGCTAAGGTGAGATATTCCTATCACTGCCATCATGTACCTACAAACAATGAACATAGGAAATCACTACACTGTCGTATCATTGAGCAATACAAAAGAATAATACACCAAACTACATTGTTAAAACATTACAAATATGCAAGGAATTCAACAACGAATAGAATCAGCTATGCGAGTGAGTTTGACTTAAAAAAACACGCAGTGCATGTTTCTTACAGGTTGACTTGCAAAAATATTCGCATTACAGTTATTTGGCATCAAAAGGTTCACCGTGTCTTACTCTGCCATTTCATAGGTTCAAAGTATGTGGAAATGGGATTATAAGCTCTCGAAAGCTCAAAAACGAACAGTTAATCGCAGCCATCACAAAAATGCCGTAGTTTGGAATCCTACCGTATCCATAGGTTGGTATTCACTACCTTCTATAGACACATTAATGTGACTATCATATTCAATCCTCTGCAGATGAACTGCGAGTGACTAGACCTGAAGGTCAGTTAATGTGAATGGCGAAGTTCCAAATACTAATTTCATATATTATTGTTTATTACTACTCCATATATATGATTTCATAAGTTTATATAACATTACCAGTTAGCCGGGCGCTGCCTGTGATTGCTGTCACAGGGTGCTTGTGCTTGGTGCTTGTGAGGCTAGCGCCAGGCTCATATTTGAAAAGATATTCAAAAATGTGATGAAACTAACTGCACCCATGAAAAAGTTTATATATCTAAATGCAATCTCGTCAATATTAGTGTCATTTTGTATTGAGTTTTCTACTGATTAATTTCAGGTTAGTTCATTAATACCAAACTAAAGATTTATGAGTTATAACCAAAATAGTGATCACAAAACGCAATAGTCTTTTTTATGAAATGAATTCACTCACGGGACGGGAAACTTTGAAAATAGACTTCAATGGCATGGGTCAAGCGTATAGGAGATAATCACTATGTTTCCATGACGTGCATGACAAGTACCATGCATATTGCATGTTTTTCCATGCTTTCAATTAAACCATTACTGTCACATACAACTTTTATCGTATCATCTGCGTAAATTAGACCCGCTGATTCCAATTTTGTACTCAAAATAAAGATTGGTCCGTCAACCCTCAAAGCCCTTAAGGCTTTTTTAAAGCGTTTCAACATGTCCTTCTTGAAAACAACACAACAAGCATAACAAGCTCCGCCCATAAATAGGTGACGAAACCTAGCTTTTTCAGGAACAGAAGTTAGGGATGTTTAGTAAGATAAATAATAACAGAGTAATTATAAAATAATCTGTAAAATAATCTTAGTCTTTTAAGAAAGGTATATAAACTATTTAAAATTGCTCGTAGCTTGTTACATGATATTTAATAGGCTGAACGCTGAGAATAATGAGCTCAACAAGCACGGTTTTACCAATGTTTTCAATACGCAATGTTAAATAACTTATCTACCTTTCAGAAAGGACCGAGTTTATTTTCAAGGCTAAATTTATGGCTGACTTAACCTTTAGACGAGGAGTATAACTGAGCATCGCTAGTAATAATAGTCAAGATATTACATCGGTTAAAATACACAGGCTTAAATCATTAAGCGCTTGCGGTTACTAACTAGCACTGTTGATCATTACTCGTAACGTAATGATTATTAAGCTGTCTGCAAGCGCAGCAACGGTTTTAGTGAAATTACTAACAAGCTTACGAGGTAAGTTACCCAAATTCAGTAGGTAAATATTTTATTACTGGTGCGCAGCCGGGTATTTGGCTAGTTACAAATGAAAGCTACCATAATAATCAAAATTTTATTTTAATTGCCACCATACTAGTTACACTCTGATCAAGATACCTCACTACAGTGGACCCTTTCTCATTACAGTCGTCCCCCCACTAAGATTTTAATTTTTTCTACCGTTGGCATTGTGAAGAATAAACTTTTGTATAGACGAGTACAGAAACCTATAGCAAATATCTGAAGCAAGCACCCTCTGGTAAAAATATCACAAGGTTTATACACGTACCGTAAATACTACAAATTAGTAAGAAAATAATATGTTTAGTTACTGTAAGTAACTTGAGTCACGTGCAGTAACTTTATGGTATTAAGTTATTAATAACTGCAATAAAATGTAACGTTACAATCTACTATGTGTAGTGCGTACTGTAGGGAGTTCTTACTTTCTAGGTAGACATAAAAATAAATGTTGGACTGAAAACTTAACTTGCACGAATTTAACATACTAAACGCAAACATAAAGGTAAGTTTTAGTATGTATTCTTAACTATTTCACTGAACTTCAACTTTTTCAATGCTAAAATCATAACACTAATCTTTTTCCGGTTTCATTTTGACTATAACTAATCACGATCATAACCAGGCCATCATAGTACAGTTAATAGGTCTATATTAACTAATAACAATCATAACCAGGACATCATAGTATAGTTAATAGGTCTATATTAACTAATAACGATCATAACTAGGACATCATAGTACAGTTATTAGGTCTATATTAACTAATAACGATCATAACCCGGTCATCATAGTATAGCTAATAGGTCTATCATAACTAATAACGATCATAACCAGGTCATCATAGTATAGGTAATAGGTCTATGATGACTAATAACGATCATAACCAAGACATCATAGTATAGTTAATAGGTCTATGATAACTAATAACGATCATAACCAAGACATCATAGTATAGTTAATAGGTCTATGATAACTAATAATGATCATAACCAGGTCATCATAGTATAGTTAATAGGTCTATATTAACTAATAACGATCATAACTAGGACATCATAGTACAGTTATTAGGTCTATATTAACTAATAACGATCATAACCCGGTCATCATAGTATAGCTAATAGGTCTATCATAACTAATAACGATCATAACCAGGTCATCATAGTATAGGTAATAGGTCTATGATGACTAATAACGATCATAACCAAGACATCATAGTATAGTTAATAGGTCTATGATAACTAATAACGATCATAACCAAGACATCATAGTATAGGTAATATGTCTATGATAACTAATAACGATCATAACCAGGTCATCATAGTATAGTTAATAGGTCTATGTTAACTAATAACGATCATAACCAGGTCATCATAGTATAGTAATATGTCTATGATAACTAATAACGATCATAACCAGGACATCATAGTATAGTTAATAGGTCTATGATAAATAATAACGATCATAACCAGGTCATCATAGTATAGTTAATAGGTCTATGATAACTAATAACGATCATAACCAGGTCATCATAGTATAGTTAATAGGTCTATATTAACTAATAACGATCATAAACAGGTCATCATAGTATAGTTAATAGGTCTATGATAACTAATAATGATCATAACCAGGTCATCATAGTATAGGTAATTGGTCTATGATAACTAATAACGATCATAACCAGGTCATCATAGTATAGTTAATAGGTCTATGATAACTAATAACGATCATATCCAGGTCATCATAGTATAGTTAATAGGTCTATGACAACTAATAACGATCATAACCAGGTCATCATAGTATAGTTAATTGGTCTATGACAACTAATAACGATCATAACCAGGTCATCATAGTACAGGTAATAGTCTATGATAACTAATAATGAATAACGCTGAACTGAGTGAGACCAGGCCTCACATCTCTTTCATTCGTTGTTATAGAGATTCTGTCGAATAGCATACCAGCTTATTTGTTATGCCGACGTAATCAGCATATCGATGCCAGGTTGGAAGTTTAGGAAAAATATTTGTTGATTTTTGTATGGCAAACAAAATTTCATATGGAGGGTGATAATCTAAGACAGGGGTGTCAAACTCATTTTCACCGAGGGCCACATCAGCGTAATGGCTGTCCTCAAAGGGCCAGATGTAACTTATAATTGTAATGAAATGTAATCGAATAATATAAAATAACTTAAACTAGTCTTTGATATTAAATAACTCTTGACTTTATTACTTAAAGTTGCAAACAGAACAGTTGCACAGCAAAATATGCAAAACACTTGTTTCCGAAAAAAAATCAGAAAAGTTACACAATACCCATCAACATGGGCATACTTTCAGTAAAATCAAAAATTGTGAGCTGCTAAGAACATGAATTTGTTGGCATACACACATTAAATCTGCAAACACTAAATAATTGCAACAGCAGCAACACAAAATCAATATGTAAGCAGCAAAAAATCAAAAACTTATTTGCTATTTGCTGAAACAAAGTTAGACTTGCACCAAAGAAATTACAAAATATACAGAGTTTGACTAAAATTAGTGATTTATTACATACAATACAAAGTTATGAATAATAGTTATACATGTACAGTTAGTCATGAACATGAAAATCACGAAACTATAATTTCGAATTTTTCCTCGCGAGTATTATCTTCATAGCATAGCAAATCTACATCCTAATATAACTCAAATAAACTGTCATAAACATATTTCAAAGAATAAAATTATGTTCAGTAACTCTGTTCTTGACTTTTCAGACTTTAGGGGCCGCTCTAAGAATGACTATGATCCTATCGAGATTGAATAACTTTTGTCTGACTACGGTTGACAGCCTAAAAGTGCATTTTTATTCGAGTGTAACGATGCAAATTGACAAAATTAAAAGTTAGTAAAAACTTCGAAACATTAAAAATAATGTTTCAATTTGATTTATGCAGTCTTTCACTGTCTTACCCCTTCTGAATCTGCATATTTACTTCTCGAGTTGAAAAAAATTGATCGCGAACGATAAATTTTAAAGTGACAGCGATGATTTTCGGTTCAGTAGATGTCGAAATGGGCGTAGTAATTTAGTTATAACTTTTGCCAGAGAGATCATGGAGGTATATATGTACGTTTGTTTGATTGGCCAGAAAAAAGTTTTTCTGACTAATCAAAATTATTCTCATGTAATGTAAAAATAACAACACAAGGAATAGACAAAGTTTAGAGGCAAGACAACTCGCGTTGGTGTGCCTAGCAACGTTATAAATACGGGAGAATGAGTCTCGGGCGAATGAGTGATTAAGCCCTCGCGGGCCACATAAAATGAGGTGGCGGGCCACATGTGGCCCGCGGGCCATGTGTTTGACACCTGTGATCTAAGAGAACACGCAGAGACTAAGTAAATTACTCATCCTATGCTATTTATAGAAGGCTGGCACATGATGTTTGGACTTGTGCCAAATTCAGTAGTCTTATTTAGATGAAAAGGCTACTACTAGTGAGATGGGGGAGTGTAAAGCCTGGTTCCCATATCGATTGCGAGACTCCGGCGGTAACATGCGCAGCAAAACGCTTGCGACGCTAGGCTTGCCATGCTGTTCCTATAATGGTGACCTTTACCCGTAAGGATTTGCCTGCGGTCTTTTGTGAAAGTTGAGCAGGGCGAAACAATTGAGATGCCACCGGCAACTACCGGCGGTCCTCGGCGCGTAGGTTCCCATTGCACCGCTAGTATCCTGCAGTGCTGACGCTGATGCTTTGCGACGTATATGGGAACCAACAGCTTGTGACAAGCTGTTGTGTTGCTCGACGGGGAGGGGGGAATCCACAAAAACAACAATTTGTCAAGACAGGCTAGTGAGATGGGGGAGTGTAAAGCCTCCCACCGCTAATATATCCATCAGATCTTGACTCACCCCCAGTCCATGCTAAGACGATCCATAAAGGTAACAGTAGAGATTAAGGTGAATACAACCAGATGTGGAACAAAGGTGAGATATTCCTATCACTGCCATCATGTACCTACAAACAATGAACATAGTAAATCACTACACTGTCGTATCGTTGAGCAATACAAAAGAATAATACACCAAACTACATTGTTAAAATATTACAAATATGCAAGGAATTCAACAACAAATAGAATCAGCTACGCGAGTGAGTTTGACTTAAAAAACACGCAGTGCATGTTTTCTTACAGGTTGACCTGCAAAAATATTCGCATTACATATATTTGGCATCAAAAGGTTCAACGTGTCTTACTCTGCCATTTCGTAGGTTCAAAGTATGTGGAAATGTGATTACCAGCCCTTTAAAGCTCAAAAACTAACAAGTAATCGCCGCCATCACGAGACCGCAGTAGATTGAAATCCGATTATTTCTCTGATGTAGTCATTACATTTGGTTATTGTTTTAACTTCTTGTTTTGAACAATAGTGCTTATGAGCTGCCTATACAAATATACATGTATATGCCTATTTGGATCAATGCGATATAGTACACCCTCAGGATACGACTACCCTGGTATACGATTTTTTCACCTTACAAAGTGGAACATGATGATGTTTTCACACCATCATACAAATCCTATTTCACCATACCTATTCAACAAAATTGTTGATTCAGTTTGCATTTGGCAGTCGGTGGGGGGCTTATTACAAATGCCAAAAACAACAAAGGCACCGAATTACTGCTTGCCAAAAATATTTCAACAAACCTGAAAAAGACACGATAACTGATATCTCAATTCAGCAATTCTCGTGTGTAAAACGAGTAGCAAAGTTGGAGTTGTGATTCCTTCATACAGAAGGGCCAGTGGCCAGACAGCCTTTTTAACCTGCTAACAAAAATCTACTTCATCATGAAAACAGCATCGTGCAGGTATTCTTGTCGACTTGAATGGCATTGAAGTATTTCTGAATATTTCCACAAAAAACTCACTCTATATGGTTTATCGACAGGCCTGACGATCTTTTGCCACGAACTGTCAAAGTATGTATAACAGTGATAACTCTATATGCCGCCGGTTTTCCTCCAGTATGACGAATGAGTGATGAACTTACTGTCACCAGCTGAGACATTGTGTCTGACATAACGTCGTCTCAAGCCAGCAAACACTACTACAACAGTATCTATTCCTATTGGCTCCTGACTAATTAGGTCAGCTGGCATGTGGCCAAGAGACTTGCATCTTTTGAGAGAGCTGCTTACTGTTTGATATTATGGAGTAGAACATACAGTAGACGCTCCTACAACATACACCTCCTATAACATAAATTCCAGATAACAAAGAATTTACATAAAGTTTTTGCTTCTTACTTCATAGAAAATACCATATGACAAAATGTGTCAAGTCGAGCGACTTTTCAGATTCGATTTGAATCTTGCCACACTTGCCGGCATAACCGATGTGCGTATAAAGCTACACTTACCTATTATATATACAACTGTCGTGACATTTTGGTTCGCTGTGATAAATCGTCACATACCAAAGTATAGCGACAAATTACCAAAAGAGCTAAAATTGTACCTAGGATTTACCTCTAGCAATACAGACAAATAAGTTGGTTTTAAGGGAACAAAAGGAGAACGCATTGCCAAAGCGTGGCCAATGGTTGAATATAGAAAAACACATTTTGCGTGTAGCCAGGCCTTGAAATACACTGATGATGCCCATGAAGCACACTGAAGTAGAGATTGTCCACACTCTTCATAGGATATGCTCTGACACTAACCAAGTAGTGTGCTGTCAGTCATACATGCTGCTTCCTTACACGCATCATGTTAACATCATTTATTGTATAACCATTTTAACTTGATCATGCTGCAGACATACCTACTTCCTTCCATAGAGTATAGACTAACCGTTATTCTCATCAAAACACACTGCATCCACTTTTGACCCACCTGTACTAATGACATTTATTTTAGTGTTGACTATATCATATAGATTGTCATCTACTTCCTTGGCATCATCCAGACTTGTAGATATTTTCGATTGAACAGTGACTTGTGAATCTGTAAAAAGGACAAAAAGAGACATGATTATCATTCTAATAGTAAATAGAGAGTTATGCTATGAACAGAGCAATGAGCAGCCCAACTAGCCAGATAGGAGTCAGGCGTCCTAGTCTATGTATAGAACATTGGCACACAGCCAGGACAGGTTAAAAACTAAGATCATTAGGCCTACAGAGATTGGGCAGAATGCTTGCTTATGGATTCCTAGAGCAGAAACATTAGAAAACACTTCAATATAACTACAGTGGACCTTCGCCAAACGATTTTAATTCGTTCCGGTGTTGGCATCGTGAGGAGGGAATCTTGTAAAGAAAGGTATAACAATCCATAGGGAATATCTAATGCCTACACCCTCTGGTGAAAATCAGCAAAATCGTGCGATTGCCGTCGACTCGACGTGAGTGGCAGATAGGAAATTTGGCTGACAGGCAAGTTGGTTTGGCGAGCTGACAGGCAGACCTACAGGCAACTCTGTCTAACCATCGCATTTAGCTTAAACAATTGTGATACTACCATAGCAAGAGGTCTAATGCCAAATGTAAAGATATTCACTTACAGCAATAAAACTAATAAAATAACCCACTATGAATTCACTCTACAGACTATTATTATTCCTTCTTTAGAATGCTTTATCTACGCTCATAAGTTTCACTGTCAATTCAAACAGGAAACATTAAAAATGTTATGAATTTTAACTTCATATTTGAGGGTACAAATTTACGCGTTGAATACAGGGATACCAAGATTGGTAACAAAAAACCTAATGGACAAGTGAAAACCTGTTAATGCAACTAGAAAAACTTGTTTTATATTTTTAACGTCAGAGAAACAGACATAAAATTCAGTCAAAATTGGCACCAGCTGTCAACATGTTGGTCAATTCTAGAGAGTTCATAGTTGTGTAGTTTGTCACAAACAGTAAAAATAATGATGCTATTTGATATTTTATTTGTGAATAAAAATTAGTAAAAAACACACGTCTGCTCTACATACCACATTTACAAGTACTAATTTAATGGACAATCCTGTCATTCATAAGGGGTAGCCTATGTGATATCGTCTGAAGATTGTTTAGAGTCTTAAATTGTTTAGTAAGCCTTAGGAGCTCCATGAAACAGAGGTAAAATTGTGAAATGTCAAAATACGAGCATCAGCTATCGCGAGATATCCAGCATGTATAATATAGTTTCAACACGACTAGCTGCCAGCAAACAGCCATCAACAAAGGCTGTATAAATTTGTTTCTACAAATTGATCTTATAAGAATTGGAGGATACAAGACATAAGAAGGTCAGCATGAGGAGTAACAAGGAAACAGCCCATGATTGAACAGACTCTGTAAGGGAGCCAATAGCTTTGTACTTATTAGTATCTATTGAAGTCATCCAATCCATCTGCTGATATCAATTATATTAATAATAAACACATTAGTTAGTTTGTTCAGAGTACAAATCATGGCGCTGTAGCGTATAGATCAGAATAGATTAATAATAAAAACTCTATATTTAGAGTAAAATCCCTTCAAAAGATGGAAAGTTGCCAATGTACAGCCATTATTTGCAGGTTATTACTGTATTATTGTTATTATACACTAAACACCAACATATATATTTTAAATATGAAATATGTAATTTGGGATCACAGGTCCTAACTGAGTAAAATATATTTACTGTAAATAGTTAATTGTCACTGGCCTACTACTACAGACTCCTTACATGACCTTGACATTATCTGGCATTACATCAGATTAGAAGTAGCCTACTAGAGTGATAGCTTTATTGCATGGCTTGTTCAGAAGTGAACCTGATTCGTGCAAATCACTGAAAGCTGGATAAGAGTGTCTGAGAGCTGCTCTCTCGGAGTGAGTAGACCATCTGGCCCATACCAGAATGGATGACCCCTCAAATGACTCATTCTGCGTGAGAAAAAGTGGTGGTATGCACCGCAGCTCATTTGCTGATGATGCAGTTTTGATGCTGGCCACTCACTATTTTGAATCATGAAATATTGGCTAAATTTGGGTAGCAGAAAGGAAACTATCAATAATAATGCTACCTTTTAGTGATAGACAACGACTAAATGCATATCAATCCGCAATACCCAGCCTTAATAATCGATTAGTTGTATAGAAGTTACATGAATAGCTTATAATTTATTAGTGGATCGTACCATCTATAGCTACTTTTACGCCAGCTCATAATCACACAATTTGTATCTTCAAAAATACGAGCTGATAATAAACATTATGTTGGTTTTGGTAGATCTATCAGATCGATTACAGTTTTATTTTCTTCCACAGATCAAGCTAGCAAGTAGTAGCACAGCCTGGGATTTACTAGTTAGTGCACACCCAGAACATGCAGAGAAACAATGGCAAAAGAATGTCAACATTTTCCATAAGACGTGAGCCGATACCAGTCGAGCTGTTGGTTATCATATGCACTGCTTATCTACATCTCCTAGTGAACCAGGTAAATACTATTTTATTAACGTTGTCACTTTGGGGAAAGACAAACAGAACCAACATATTAAAGTGTTTTACAGAGGCGAAATGCTACGGCATGTTGTAGTTTTATAAATAAAATTAGAACAATAACCGGTTCTGTGGTTTTGCTACACAGGCTGACTTTTATTAAATAGACTCTCACATTGAAGCTAAATTTAAGGCTATATCCTACTATATGTTACTAGTTTAACGCAACAAGACAGTAATTGTGACTCTGATGGAGAATGCAGAGAGCCAAATGTGTGATAAAGATACAAAATTAATACAAATACAAAAATGACGCAAGCCAGTTCCACAACTGATCGCATCGGCGTATAATAACAGTTCTAGCCAAACCGGGAGGGAAAAGAATATCTGACAGGTTCATTCTTTGAAACTCTAAAAATAAATGCGGTGTTTAGTTAGCATTATGTATCCTAATATTTGTAACAATCGCTGAGAGTTTTCTTCAGGTGTCGATTGCTGCAAGCTATGGACATCCT